>NC_041385.1:820828519-820839800 GCF_002162155.2 Triticum dicoccoides
AGGGAGGAGGAGGTCGCCGGAGAGGACGAGGAGGAGGTCGCCGGAGAAGAGGAGGGGAGTATGATGGAGGAGGAGAGGGAAGATGGAGTGGAGGAGAGGAGGAGATGGAGTGGAGGAGAGGTGGAGTGGGGGAGAAAAATGAAGAGGTAAGGAGGGAGAGGATCCCGCCCAGCCATATATACGGCATAGTAATGGCGCACCGTGGGTAGGTGCGCTATTACTAACTTTTTATTTATTTATTTGGAATTTTGAAGGCGGGAAGATAGTAATGGCGCACCTTAGGCAGGTGCGCCATTACTAACTTTTTTCTATTTTTTTGATATAGTTTGAATTTTGAAGGCGGGAAGATAGTAATGACGCACCATGGGCAGGTGCGCCATTACTGAGTTTGAATTTTTTTGAATTTTTTTGCCTCTCCAGATCTTGAAAGCCCCGTAACTTTTTTTCTGTTAGGTTTTGAGGATTTTGAAAATCTTCAACGACGTTCCTCCCGTTGAATTCGGATATACCTTTTTAGTAGATGATTTTTCATATAAAAAACTTTTTAATCCAAGTTCGTATGCAAAAGTTATGCCCATTTTACTATATTTCGGAGAGATTTTGCAAATAAATTCGAAATTCATATTTGTAAATTTTTCCAACAACTAGACCACATAAATTTATTTTCTTTTATTTTTTTGACAGTTTCATCATTTTCTTTTATTTTATTTTAAAACTGAAAAGGCGGTCCACTGTGGGGGGTGCATTTGGTGGAATTTTTAGTCAAAATTAGTAATGGCGCACCGTGGGTGTGGTGCGCCATTACTAGTTAAAACTAGTAATGGCGCACCACACCCACGGTGCGCCATTACTAACTTTGAAAAAAAAATAAAAAAATTTGTTAGTAGTGGCGCACCGAGGGTGTGGTGCGTCACTACTAGTTTTGAAAAAAAAATAAAAAAAATTGTTAATAATGGCGCACTGTGGATGTGGTGCGCCATTAGTATTTGGAGTTTAATGACGTACCTATATATATATAGCAGTGGCGCACCACATACGAGGTGCGTCATTAATGTCTATATTAGCTATAGCCGTTTTTCTAGTAGTGTCCATTTGAGGGACAAGTTTGGGGCACGCTTTTTCGGACGGAGAGAATAGTAGCTGCCTACAGTGTTCTGCACTTGGTAGTTTACTGTAGTGGTCTTTCTAGAGGAACACCGATGACGGATCCATACTTAATATCAGGAACGTAGCTATGTAGAGCTAGCCGGTGTCACTGGCACCGGGTCCAAATTGCACTTGCTTAATGTAATCTGCTGATTCAGTGTGTAGATCATTAAATTGTTTGACATATAGGCATGTGTTCTCGTATGTGGACACCGGGTAATTTCCGATCTGGGTCCGCCCCTACTTAATACTAGGTGATTGGGTATGGTGGATGCATGAAGAGGAATGACTTGGAATTTTTCTCATCTTAACCAAGGCTCTCTTGTCTTACTCCACCATATTTTTGCGAGAAAACTTCCGATCTATTCATCTTCAATCATGGCAGTACAACGAATACTAGAAATAATAAAAAATACATTCAGATCCATAGACCACCTAGCGACGACTACCAGCACTGAAGCGAGCCGAAGGCGCGCCGCCGTCATCACCCCTCCATCGCCAGAGTCAGGCACAACTTGTTGTAGTAGACAGTCGGAAAGTCGTCGTGTTAAGGCCCGTAGGACCAGCGCACCAGAACAGCAACAGCCGTAGATGAAGAATAACGTAGATCAAAAAGATCCAATCCGAAGACAAGCAAACGTAGAGGAACAACGACGAGATCCGAGCAAATCCACCAAAGATAGATCCGCCGGAGACACACCTCCACACGCCCACCAACGATGCTAGACGCGCCGCCGGAAAGGGGACTAGGCGAGGAGACCTTTATTCCATCTTCAGGGAGCCGCCGCCGTCTCGTCTTCCTGAGCAGGACACAAACCCTAGCAAAACTGAAAAAAACAACTAAAAACGGAGCCCTCCCGCCGGCCCTTGCCGAGATCCACCGTGCTCCCATGGTCATAGGGCCACCGGAGAGGAGGCAGACCTGCGGCGGCTGCGGCGGGAGGCAGAAACCCTAACTTTTTTTTGGAGGAAGGAGGAGGCGGCCGGATAGAGATTTTCGTATTTATGTTCCTGGTCTTACTCCACCTGCTAGTTGCTATCCCATGGGACCGATCTTCGTCGGCGCGGGGACGAACCATTTGGGCCAACGACACCACTGCAGTGGATCACTTCATGTTGTAGAAACGCTGCCTCACATCAGGCACCAAAGCCGGGGGGAACTAGTGTGGGCCGCCATTCTGCCGTTCTGCCACACCATCTTGCGGTTTTCACCTGTTTATATTTTGACCCTGTTTTCTATTAAAATTTAAAATACGTTATAATTTTCTGAAAACATGTTCACAAAGTTATAGTCTGTGATTTTTAAAAATATTGGAGAATACATAATATTTTCAAAAATTTGAAAACATTGTCCACAAATTAAAATATGTTCAGATTTAACAAATATGTTCATTCTTTTAAAAACTGTTCATGAATTGGAAAACATGTCCCCAAATTCAAATATGTTCAGATTTAAAAATGATGTTCACGATTTTATAAAAATGTTCACAAACATGAAAACATTGTCCACAAACTAAAATATTTTTAGATTAAAAATGTTAACAAACTTGAAAAAAAATTCAATGAATTCAAATAATATTCATAATTCAAAAAACTCTTGATTTAAAAAATGTTTGCAAATTACAAAAAATTATGGAATAAAAACTGTTCATATTTTGAAAATGCGCAAATTCAAATAAAACTTGTGAATTGAAAAAATAAACGGATTTAGAAAAGTATTCATAAATTTCAATAATGTTTGCAAATTTTGAAGAACTTCGTCCATTCGATTAAATATTGGAAAATTCAAAAATGCTCCAAATTTGGAAAATGTTCTTGATTTACGAATTAAAATATATTTTTATACTTCCAAAATTTTAGCCAATTTCAATAATGTTTGCGATTTCAAAAGATATCTCTTAATTTGAAAAAAAATGTTCATTAATTAGTAATAGCTTTTCAAATTTCATAAATGGTTTTGGAATTTAAAATCTAATAAAGAAACAAAATTGTTTTTGGAGGCCGAGCTTCACAGAGGCCTCCATTTGATTAGATAAATGAAGTTGAAGTTTGGAGGATTTGATGTGGTTTTGGTTGTAGCGATTCCTGCAGGAGTTCTAGGTCTCAGGCGATGTAGATTATGCATAAAAATGGCCCTTGAGATCAGGTGAATTGGCTGGTCGGTCTCGGTTCGTAGTTGTACTGAGGTATATTTGCACAAAGCACGTATCATAGTATTGAACATTAGCCTTGCCAATCACGAGGCTTAAAATTCAAGGTTGATATCTTACTTTGTACTCTTCTTAAACCATTGGAAGCAATGGTTTGTTAATGGGTATATGTACTGTTTTGTTGCTCAGTATATTTGTCTGATGTAGGAGAATGGAAACTACCAATTGACAACCACCAATTAGATGGGATTATGATGAATTTTTTACTGTACACAACCACCAATTGACAAACTGAGTTAAAAATAAGGGAAAAGGTGCTCCTTACAATCGGAAGATACATTAACCAAGGACAATTAGTAAGAGAAACTAAGAATGCGCAAGGTGACCACGAAGCTTATTGTTTTGGTGCTTAGAGAATTCATTCGGGGCTCATCATGTGTCGTCTTCAGAGTTGTTGTCTATGGTTTTGCTAAAATTCCTAGCATATTAGAGCACACCAATATATGATCATGCTTTGGTGATTTATCTTACACAAGACATTTGATATAAAGAAATTCCTACTATTCTACCAGAAAATAGACAGGCATGGCGGTGCACAAGTGCACAAGCGTCGAGGTACTAATCGAGCACTAAACTTTATTTTTGTAAAAGTGTTATACCATAATATAATTCCATCTATTGCCATCATTATAGTGGCAAATTAGATGGGCCCAGCAACGTGCATCTTTAATTCAATGATATTTTTCTAACACAGTAGAAACACAAGCGCTCATACATATGTGCATATACTCACCACTATGAACGCACGCACACATACTCTACCCTTATTTGCTCCTCCGAGAGACTGCACTACTGCAGGATGCTGCTAACGCGACACTACGACCAGAGACCCTTCGACGAAACTGTGTGCGATGCATTAATCGCAAACTGTGATGTAAAATAATGGTAAAAAATATGCAAAATGTTTGCGATGGTGAGTACATCAAACACGGTTCAGATTTTGCTTGTGTGTGAGATGATGGCCATACGGTTGATCCAGACGAACTGTTTGCGATTAGACAACAACAGAAACGGGCAATCATATCAATGTGTGTGCAATATACGGCATGCAGTTCGCTCCGATGAACTGTTTGCTATTAGGGAATCTAACAGAAACGGTCAGCCAAATCAGGGTGTGAGTGATATACGGCATATGGTTCACTCGAATGAACTGTTTGGATTAAGAAAGAGATCATCAACGGTTCAACTTAACAAGATGTGTGTGATACGTGGCAAACATGCGTCAAGGTTAATTTAAGAACAAGTACACATAGTTTAATTTGACATACATCACTTATAAGTTTCACAGAAATCATATCACTTTTTTAGATCATTTAATTGCGTTGAATGTATATAGTGCTCTGTCCTATTAGTTGAATTAACCTTGAGGTCCATGTTTTGGAAACATGTCGTAAAGTAACGGGATAGACCATCATTCAAGCCAATCAACAAGTGTTAAAAAAACAAAAATTATCAAAAAGTAACGAGATAGACCTTCTTCAAGCCAATCAACATGTGTTCAAAAACAAAAAATGTCAAAAATTACAAAACAAAGACCTCGATATTAACTAGATGGATGGGTCACTACAAAGGTTTATAATAAACCTTTGCAGTTACCCATCCAACTAGTTAATATTGAGTCCACTTCCCATTCGTTCACCCATCTCATGACTACTCCAGCCTCAGCACAGTTAACTTGAGAGTTCTATTAGATGGGCTATCAGTAGGGAAGCTGTTCCTTGCTACTGCAGGATCCCTCTTTGTAGCCTTTATTGGGCAGCACAATGAAAATGGTTCAACTAAATAAGATGTGTGTGAGCCGCGGCAAACAAGTCCGTGGTCAGAAATGTGTGTGAAGGTGGTACGTCACTGTGTCAGCGAGGAGGACGCGCACGTCCGTCGCTACTTGGTTGCGTTGGAGCACAGGTTCTCCAATACATGGTAGGTACTCTAGGGATCTCACTGGAGCTATGATCATGTTATGGTTCCTTCTCTTTGGGTGTCCACCGCCCGCGCCGATACCCGTCGTTTGCTAGGTTTTTAGTTGTATTAGTGATGTTATATGTATGATATTATTCGAGATGTATTAGTGATAATATTCGATGATGTATGAACGCAAGAGATGATTTACTTTTGCTTATTGAATGTATGCTAAATTGAATACTTATTTATTTTACGATTTGGTTTTGCTTATTGAATGCTCATGTCAATATGAGTCCTATAAGATATTTTGAAATATATATCTTGTGTTGCTCAAATAGGATATGTGCTTGCCCAAGTGTCTGGTCATGTTTGCAGGTTACACCTCCGAGTGGCCTATGTTTTGCCCGAGTGTTGATTCATTTCCGTTCCAGAAAATTTCAAGCGCTCGATATGTCCTATTTTTAGCAAAGGTCATGCCGGATTTTTTCGTGAATTTTGGCATGACTTGTGCTAGAATATGTAGGAAATATCAAGTGCCCCCGATTTGTGTGTTGAGTATCCTGGTAGTTGTCTTCGATCAATTTTCAATTAATGTTTCAACTATGAACATAGGAAATGTCTGACGACGAAAAGGATTTCGGTATTTGCAAATACTGCAAAGACGAGCGCGGCCTATGCGACACAATCTTCCTAGATGATGATAGGCGCTTCAGCATCAAGCTGGACGAGAACTTCAAAGTGGATTTAGTAAGTCACAACGATAAATCTTTTTTCGTAATTAAGCATGACATCTGCTTCATTTGCTTCAACTTATAATTTAATTTAAGTTTCAGTCCTATGAAAACTACTATGGAGGTAAAGAAAGTTTACTTGAAGACTGAGCATGGTTATACTTTCCACACAAAATGATAGAACGCAGACAACACTACTAGGGAAAAGGCTAGCAGCAGTGCGGGTTTTAGATGTATCAGTAGCGCGGGGATCGGCGCTACTAATAAGGCGCTACAGCTAACAGATAGCAGTAGCGCGTGCTCACCGGCGCTACTGCTACACAAGTGTAGCAGGAGCGCTGTTAGCGGAAGCTCGCTACTGCTATTAGCTCTAGCGCGCTTTGCGTTGACGCGCTACCGCTATCGCGGCGCTGCTGCTAACTTTTATACACTCGCTATTGCTAATTTAAGTAGGTTTTTTTGTTTTTTTTGGCATATTTGTTTTGTATTTGAACAGGCTTTATAGAAGAATCTTTAGCACATAGAAATGTCATCATGATACACATACAAATGCCTGCGAGACCACAAATGTAATCAAAGCAGGTACATAAAAATAGTCTCATCATAATCATCCTCCAACACAAAGTGATATCTTGTCATCATCTCGAAAATAGCGATACATGCAAGTCTCGAATACTTGCAACTACAATAACGTCATCCATCTAAACAAAGGTATACTCAAGAAGTGCTATCACTATGAGTGAGAGCTGAACTATGCAGTACATGAGTGGCGGTTACGAGTCCTCTCTCGCGCTAGCGTGAACCTCAAGTAACTAGCTTCTCCTTCTTGTCTGCTTTTGAAGCCTTTATGGCTGGCGCCCGTGAACCCATTCACTTGTGCCTCACACTCATGCCACTCGTTGTACACCCCCGGAACCTTCCCTTTGTACACGACATAGCAATTCCATCTCGCCATCAAGCAACTAGGTACCTGTTAGAGATGCATGTTCATGAAGAGGAAGTACAATCATATATATGCAACAAAATATACTAGAGCAACACCAAAAAAGAAAGGGTTAGCAACTAGATGCAACATACAATACGCAAATTAATTAACTAGAGGTACACAGGTCATCGTACGCAAACTAACAAAGTAGCTTACGCAAGTTCGGCAGGGACCATGGACATCACAAAGTTTCATCGCTACAAAAAGTATACAAGTTCAACCGACACATATCATCATCATCGGCATCATAAATCACTAGAAGTTCCATCCTTCCATATCATCGAGGACGAACCCTAGCTTCTTGAACGACGTGAGGTCTAGACGTTGCATGCCTATGCGAGTTCGGACGTCAGCTCGCGATATAGGGCCGTGGTGGAACATCCCCTTCTCATCGACAACTTCTTTCATGATGATCATCGCAATGTCGCTTTGGATGCGAAAGAAGTCATCTCTAAGTTTATAATCCGCTTCTCCATGAGATTCTAGCCACCTGTGGATACGATCATCATTTCTGCTGTTAATGCGAAGCTTTCGGTGATCCGTGTTGAACTGAATCATGAGATGGACGATGTAGAATCCATCCTTCTTGCTTGGTTTTGGGACATGGATGCAGGAGAAGTTAGTTTTATGCGCGAAACCCTTCTTCTTGTTCCTTTGTTTCTTGATCTGCATGTGGCCACCTCTAAAGCTGAAGCCTTGGAGAGCATCATCTAGAATATTCATTATGTGGGTGTAGTCTTTTTTTCTCGTAGTCTCTAGAAGGGTCAAAATATACGGCGTGGGAGACTTGCGGGTAAAGAACAATAAGGACAGCGCGCCCATTGCTGTGGGGAAAAGACACCTCAAATTATTCCCCATATATATGAGAGAGAAGGAATGATTGAAATGTACGAAAGGGTTGTCCGGAACTGACTTACTTGGGATGATAAGGCACGAGGACAATTTCCCGGTCCTTATTCTGTACCATGAAGTTTTGGAGGTACTCCCTAGCAGTTTCACGCTCAAAGTCGCCGAGACTCAAGAAAGACTCGTGCATGTAGTACGGATCCACCACACAGATTTGCGAGACTTCTTCACTCTTCATGACGGAGCTCATATGTAGCGCAAAAAGGCGGACATAGTAAAATCAAGCCACCTTGTTAGAAACATCTCAAAGATATGGTCAAACCGGAGGAAGAACACCTCCGCGGGCCATGTGTCGACGTAGCACTTCCCGTCAGGCACACGAGCCGCGTATGTCGGATATCCTGGATCCTTTGAGGCCAGTAGGCTTTTCTCAGTCGACAGCACATGGTCGTGCAGTCTCCGGAGATCCCCTGATAGTGCCTCCAGTGGTTTCAGCGGTAGCATCGGCTCGCCTGTGAGATGGAACATGACCGCACTTTTCACGGGTACACGCTCTTCAGAATGCATCGTCTGGCTGCTATGTGCTCTGGCTTGTTTGGAGACAGTTACCTTCCCCGATCTCTTCCTCTCCTTTTTCTTGGGCACACCTTCCAGACCCTTCCTTAACCCCTGCCCCAGTGTTCCCGGGCTAAGTACTGTACGACCCTCGCGCCCGGCTAGTTGAGCCTGTGTTGAGGCGGCATCTTCAGGCGTGTCCTGTGAGGATTTTATGAAGAGAGACTTTTTGCAATCCATGGTACGACCCTGCCCGGGCATATCATCCATATCCTCATTAGCAAGCTGGTAGCCCGATTCGTCATATGGTTGACTCATCATATCTATGTCACAGTCATACGCGTTTGTATTGAGGAAATCCATAGGGTCTACCTCCGTCTCATCATCCATTCTCTGTTCTACAGGAGAAATTACATCAGCCAGTACTATTGCACCCCCTTCATCATGTCATCCGCCGCTCTCACTCGGCACTACAGGAGCTGGTAATTGCGTAGGCGGGGTGGTGGTCTTCGCACATGCTTGTTGATGTGTGGTAGTTATTGGTGTGCTCTCGGCCGGCTCCGGACGAATAAGATTCTTCGGCCATAGTAGCACCCAATTTTTGCAGCTTCCAATCCGCGGCGGGGGTCTCATCGTCCGCTCCCACATGCTGTACTGGAGGAGGCAAATCCTCGTGCCCCGATTTCACACTAGACAAGCTAACCCTGAAGTGCCCAGCGGGGATCGGCTGGTTGTGGAACGTGCGTTGAGAGGGGTTCATTATCATCCCCTTTCCCACGTCCACCTTCTGGCCTTTGATCAAGTAGAGTATGGTGCACAGTGTTTCTTTCGCCTGCAAACACATAAGTCTGTGGCGTAAAACAACCGAAAGTCAACAAAAATGGAATATTATATATATATATATATATGTTGGTGCGACATATAATTACCGTGACGGCGTCGAGCTCAGCCAAAGATGAAGGCCCACCTAGCACGCCTGAGACTGAGGACGGGCTGCTATGAGCGGGAGCGGCTGCGAGAGGAGGCCCGGTTGCGTGAGCAAGTGATGGTGCGATGGTGGTGTTGTTCATGGAGTTGCTCCCGATGAAACTGGGCATCCGGAAATCATGTACCGTCTTTTCTGGATTTTCCTTCGCCCAGTTGATGATAACTGGAACCAAGTTAGTAGCGAAATCATTTCTGCAAGCAGTTACAGCTGCATTGACTGCCTGCTGTATCAACTCAGATTTGTCCTTGGCTGGTTTTTTCACGTCCTCAGCTGCTTTTTTCTCGAACGCAAGCTTCACCTTCGCGTCGATGTCCGCCTGACTAAACTTCTTTTTCAGCTTCTTGGCCTCCGGGCCCTCGTTGTAAAACACCTTCCACGTGGCGCCGTCTCCAGCGCCGTGCACATGACCATATTGCGGCCGCTGATCCAAAGGGAGTCCCTTAAGTTTGTTCAAGGCCTGGTTGAGAGGTGTGTCCCACTTGGGCCTCATCGGAGAAGTAGGGCTTTCGGCTGCAAGCTGGTGTTGCTTCTCCAGTAGTCTAATCAATTTCCTCATGATCTTGTCCGTGTAGAAAACCTTTTTCTCCTTGTCCCACTTGTAGCGGGCCCTGATGAAGTCATGCTCCAAGGGGTTGGTGAACTTCGCGAAAGGGTCTGGGAGACCCGCGGCTTCACGTTCCGCATCCTCCTTATCCCATATGGTCCTTTTACCGAGGTAGCCACGGCTCCCAAGGCAATGCTTCCCCGTGTTCCTTTGCTGAAGGCTTTTGAATTTCGCAGCCTTAGCCTTGGCTGCCTTAGTAGCGCGAGTGTCCTTGAACTTTTCGAACTCCTCTTCCGTAAGTGTCGGATTTTCCTCCAGAATCTTGGACAGGGGTTCATCAGCCTCAATAGCTCGTTTCACCCTCCCTTTCCAGGAGGCCAAATCATTGCTGAACATGCCCATGGCGTGATTGTTAATCTTTTTCATCTTCGGATCATCCCACGGTTGTTCTATGTTATCATCCCGGTCGGGGAACTTGAATCTCTTGTGCAACTTCGTTAGGAGCAACTGCGTCAAATGTTCTTTACTCCTTAAGTCATCGTCGTTGATGCTCGCGCATTCCAGTAGGATGCATCCTACTTGGTTCCCATAGCACTTGCGAGGTTCTTCTGACTCTAATGGCTCAAACTTGCCAGGTGCCATCTTTGTGATCACAAGTCGTCCAATCCCTAGTTTGTTAGGTTTTCGTATCCTCTGCTTCTTATGCTTCCTCTTCTCGGTAGCGACATCGGGGCCGGTACCTTCCCTGCCGGTACCTTCCCGCCGGTACCTTCCACACCGGTCTTGGTGCCGCCATCGGTGCCGGCGCTGTCGGTGTCGATGTCAGCGTCAATACCATCATCGAGGCCGACCTGCAAACCTTGCTTAGCAGTCAAACAGTCAAGGTACTCTTGTTCACCCTCATAATCCATCTCGTCTGCATCTTGGTCAGAACGCCCAGTTTCTTCGTTGTTCGACATGTTTCCTATGATTAAGTGTCCTCATTTATTTCTAAAAGTATGAATAAATGAGAAATGTCATAAAAAGAAATCTATGTGCCAGCACTCGATATGCCAACTATGTAGCACAAAATCATGCCTTTATTCACGGGAAATTTTGGCATGACCTTTGCTAAAAAATGGACATATCGAGCGCTTGAAATTCACCGGAACGGAAATGAATCAACATTCCGGCGTAACATAGGCCACTCGGATCGTTTTCCAAACATGACATGTCCAAAACATGACATATGCACATATCACATGTCCACTTCAAATTTGCACATATCGAATGTCAGTTCAAATTTTGAAACCTAGCTAAATTCATAACTAAATAGATAACCTAATTAACATACTGCCCTAACTAAAACCTAAGTAAATTAACCGAAGAACCCTA
>NC_041385.1:820840194-820844700 GCF_002162155.2 Triticum dicoccoides
CGGGGTCGGGGGCGAGCGCTGGGGTCGGGGGCTAGCGCCAGCGCCGGAGTCGGGCGCGAGCGCCGGGGCTGGGTCGGGCGCGGCGGTGCGACGGGGGAGAGTGGGGATTTGGGGGGGGGGGAGGCGGGATGAAGCAGGGCGGGTGAGAATTTCGGGTTAAGTGGACGTAGCAGTAGCGCATTTGTACAAAACACGCTGCTACTACCTTCAATAACTGTAGCGCTTTATACGAAATTCGCTTCTACTAACTTCAGTATCTGTAGCGGTTTATGCAAAACACGCTGCTACTACATTCGCTACTGCCAGTTTTCCTTTTTCTTTTCCTTTATTTTATCCCACTTTTATTTCCTGAAGGCAGTGAACGAAGGGAGGGCGATATATATTACATCATTTGACGGTTAAATACATATGCAAAATAGGAACATATATATTACACATCATTGGACCCATGCATAATAATGGCTAAGTGTGTATACAAAATAGGAACATATATATTACATCATTTGACCGATAACATAAGTTTCCTTAGTGATGACGTTTTCGTTTTTGAGTCAGCTTCTTTCCCTTCTTGTTCGTCGAAGAATAATTGAGCCCCTCATTATGACTTTGCCTTTTCCATGGAGTACGATTTTTCTTAGGCAATGTAGTATTGATTCTTCTTTTGATGTATACTTCATCATCATCATCATCTTCCCCCATTGGGTTGCCGTACTAATCATAGTCTTCCTCGTTGGCGACTCCATCCATTCCAATGATGTTCCTTTTGACTCTCCTAACGACAACACGGCAGGGATTGCACGGGTCAGTAATGAAGAAGCATTGTGTCACGTGCTTAGCGTGTACCCGTGGCTCGTTTTTTGCGATAGCGTTCACGGTAGCGCTCTTGGCGTCAGGTATAGTCATGGTAGTGAAAATCCGGCTTTCTCTTTCGACATTCTTAGCCCATCTGACACGGAACATCGTCGTGTTGTGCAGTCCAGAGTAGTCAAGCTCCCAGATCTCCTCGACCCTTCCATAAAATCGTTCAGTTGCGCCGTTGTCGCTGCCGGTCATGCATTCCATCGTCACCCCTGAGTTCTGATCATCACTGTCCATATCTTTGGCCTCCGTGTAGAACGTGTATCCGTTGATATCATATGCGTGATAGGTTACGAGGTTGGGCGAGGGGCCATGTGCTAAGGCGTATATGAGCAATCCGTCCTTAGAGGCCTCCACCAGGGGATTAGCAATAATATGCTCTTTGAACCAATGCAGGAAAGTGGAGTTGTGCTCTCTAGTAACTTCGGCGTCCGTCCTGCATACCCCCCGGTCACGATACTTCTTTGTGATAATTTCTTTGTGCAGTGCCACGAAAGGATCTACCTCGTCTAGGTGTTGTAGCACTACCAAGTTTGCTCTGTCAAAGTCGCTGCGTCGATCTGAGTATGCCACTTGCAGTTCCTTGCGACCGTTGCAGTGACCATCTCCTTCGAGCCTCCCATCGTGCTTGCTAACGGGCAAACCAACACTAACACCAGGCGGCTGGTCTGCGCCATATAGAAAATTCTCACAGAAAGAGATGCACTCTTGTGCCAAATAGCCCTGGACGATGCTTCCATCCGGACGGGACATGTTACGAACGAATCCTTTGATGATCCCATTCATCCTCTCAAACGGCATCATGTTGTGCAGGAATGACGGCCCCAGGTCTATTATGTCATCCACAATATGGACACACAGATGCACCATCACGTCAAAGAACGAGGGCGGGAAGTACATCTCAAGCTCATTCAGTATCACAACAATCTCTTCCTGTAGCCTTTGGATCTGCTTCACACTGATCGACTTTCGAGAGATGACGTCGAAAAAGTTGCAGAGACCAATAAGTGTGTCACGGACGTGCTTGTCCATTATCCCTCTAAGGGCAACAGGTAGTATCTGCATCATCATCACATGACAGTCATGAGACTTCATCCCGCTGAACCTTTTCTTGTCCATGTCTAGATATCTGCTTATCTCGCCACAGTAACCGGAACTAACTTTGACTCCGGTAAGGCACTTAAAGAAGGCATTGATCTCAGCCTGACTTAAGGTGAAGCAAGAAGGGGGGCAATAATCCTCTTTCTTTATTTTCTTGCCCTTCTTCTCCCGTGCCTCTGTCTCCGTCTCTATCTCGTCTGACATTTTACGGGGCGGCATGTGCAGATCTTCCCTGATTTTCAAATCTTGCAAGTCTTTTCTTGCCTTCGGCCCATCCTTGGTCTTATCCGGCATGTTCATCAGTGTTGCGAGCAAGCTCTCAAGGACATTCTTACAGATATGCATTTGATCAAGGCAATGAGGTGTATCGAGTTTGTGCCAGTACTCCAAGTCCCAAAACACAGACCTCGTCTTCCATACCTTCAGCAGCGGCTCCGGCGCCTTTCTCATCGTCTTTAACGGCGCAGGGCACTCCTTCCAGTTTTTCAACAACTCATCGATTTCGGCACCGCTCCGCTTACGTGGAGGTCCTCGATGCTCAGCGTGACCATTGAGTAGATCTCCACGGTTTCTCCATGGGTCGTCCTGTTCAAGCCATCTTCGATGCCCCATGTACACGATTTTCCCAGACCCGCCATCTTTCCTTGACGTTAGCTGCTGAGATGTCATATCATCCATGCATCGCGTGCATCCGCAATATCCATGGCACACCTGGCCTGCCACATATCCGTAACCGAGATAGTCCTGCACTGTCGTGATCAGCGCGACTCTCATGTTGAAATACTCACCTTTGCTGGCATCCCATGTCTTGGTCGGTGTTTTCCATAACGTGTCTAACTCCTCTTGAACTAGCCCCAGATACAAATTAATATTATTTCCTGGTTGTTTCGGCCCTTGAATAAGCATGCTCATGTGAATGTACTTCGATTTCATGCACAACCAGGAGGGAGATTGTACATCCATACAAACACGGGCCATGTGCTATGGTCGGTGTTCTGGTTGCCAAACGGATTCATGCCATCAGTACACGCGCCGAGCACGATGTTCCTTGCATCACATTCAAAATACCGATAGAAGCTGTTCAACGCTCTCCACTGGCTTCCATCCTTCATGTGTCTCAGCTTCGGATCATCTCCATCGTCGGGCTTCTTCCTCTCCGCGTGCTAGCGCATTAGCTTTGCTTCCTTGGGATCTACAAAATACCTTTGGAGACGGGGAGTGATCGGTAAGTACCATACAACTTTCTGGCGACAATTCTTCCTGGCCTTCTTGTATCGAGAAGCATTGCACACCGGACAGCTTGTTTTTTCCACGTGCTCCTTCCGATAAATTATGCAATCGTTGATGCATGCATGGTATCTAACGTGTGGCAGATCAAGAGGGCACACGATCTTCTTGGCCTCATCAACACTAGTAGGACATAGATTACCCGCGGGAAGAACATCCTTTAGGTACTTGAGATGCTCATCGAGGCTAGTGTCGGTCCATTTGTTTTTAGCCTTCGTCTTCAGGAGTTGGAGCGTGAAACTCAAGCGGGTCACCTCAGGATTACAACCAACATACAATGGAGTATTCGAGTCTACCACCAGTTGCTCCAGCTTAGCCTCCTCTCTAGAAGCAGCTCTCTCAATACTCGTCTCCTTGCGAAGCAATGCTTGAACATGAGGGTCCCGCACGATTGAACTTAGTACCGACAAACTCTGCTGCATGGAGTCCATGTCGTTCTCTCCGCCGCCATGTCCGGCCCCTTCTCCTCCGCCATGTCCGGCCCCTTCTCCGCCGCCATGTCCGGCCTCTTCCCCGCCGCCATTATCGATCATCTCTTCATCTTGCCCCGTGTCATCATTGCCTGCCCCGTCGGCAACCTCAACATCGTCATCCTCATCTTCAATTATCCACCGAGTATAGCCATCCATGAAACCAGTCATGAGCAGGTGCGCTTCGACACGACCATCGTCATGGGGGTCGAGCCAAACTATTCCTTTGCATTTTCGACACGCACATGAAACCTCTGTCCGGTTATTTTCTTTCATGTCCTGCACCGCCGACCGCAACCACCTGTCCATCATCATTCCACTGACCATCGTCAACTCTGCACGGTAATAATAAACAAATTGATTATAAAAATGCATGCATGCATCAAAGTCATACAAAAATTTGGGATGACCTTCCCTAAAAATAGGACATATATGGATCTAGAGTTTGCCCAGAATTCGCCGAAACGGAAATAAATCGACATTTCGGCAAAACATAGGCAACTCAAAAGCACAATTTGGCGTGCCACACACACAATTTCCACAAACATATCACACACACATAAACATATTTCCATTTTACAAAAGCATGAAATTTTCATCACCTCTATCTCGATCGAGATCGAGCACACGGTGGAGATGATGTTGTAGGGAGATCAAAAGTGCACAAAGCTCTTCTTGACAAAGATAGATCTAGTTAGGGGGCAAATAGGTCACTTAACTAAATCCTACATCTACCTAGCTACCTAATTTGGGAGGAGACAACTTCAACTAGTGGAGGGGAAAGGAAAAA
>NC_041385.1:820844824-820870056 GCF_002162155.2 Triticum dicoccoides
AAACATATTTCCATTTTGCAAAAGCATGAAATTTTCATCACCTCTATCTCGATCGAGATCGAGCACACGATGGAGATGATGTTGTAGGGAGATCAAAAGTGCACAAAGCTCTTCTTGACAAAGATAGATCTAGTTAGGGGGCAAATAGGTCACTTAACTAAATCCTACATCTACCTAGCTACCTAATTTGGGAGGAGACAACTTCAACTAGTGGAGGGGAAAGTAAAAAGAGAAAGGAGATGCATTAATGGAGGTGGTGTAGTTAGGTAGGAGTAAAGAAGAGAGAGAAAGGTGGATGGAAGAGAAAGAGTAATGGGGGGAGAAGTATTGAGGAAGAAGAAGAGTGAGAGTGGGAGCATGTGGGGGAGGTAGGGGGAAGGGAAGAGAGGAGGGGGAGGGGAGGCACGGGTGGGGAAAAGGTGGTGGGTTGGTGCGGGTTAGCAGTAGCGCGGGAGCAGAAACGCACTACTGATAAGGAATTAGCAGCAGCGTGCTTTGGGCCACGGCGCTACTGCTAACAGTGACAAAAAAGTGTCTTAGTTTGAAATTTAGCAGCAGCGATCTCTGTAAAAGCGCGCTACTACTACATCCGTAGAACTAGCGCAGTTCGGGCCACGGCGCTACTGCTAAATGGAGTTAGGTGAACACCGCCGGTCGATATTTATAGCAGCACGGTTTACACAGAGCGCGCTACTGCTAAAAACTTATCAGCAGCGAGTTTCGTGCACACGCGCTACTACTAACTAGCAGCAGCGCTCCTTTTTGAGCCGCGCTGCTGCTAAGATTCTGTGTATAGGCTTTTCCCTAGTAGTGCAACTACACCTATTTTGAATGCAAAACTTGGAAAGCACTATGCAAGACTTATGCATTTGAGCCTGATATGGTTATCACCTTTGATATTCGTCCGGAAGATGATATTGAAGGTAATATCGGCATTTAGGTCAATGTGCGGACACCTCCAGTTATACCATTATGTGAGTTTCTCAACCATATTTATGTCTTTGATATTGTTTATTCAAAAATAGTTGACAACTAATTTCTATTGACAACTTATTTCCATTCAAGCAAACATGTCCACCACTTGGTAGACATGACCTACTACTGTCCCGGGGCTGAACTAAACTGCGAGGAGATAGGTCATTATGTTTCATGGCTTGAGGATCTTCATACTGTCAAGACAAATTATTTTTTTGGACTTAAAAATCTTAGTAATCAAAACATGCGACCAATAGTGTTCGTACTAAACTACGGTCACGTCTATTTAGGAAATATGGTAAGATTTTTACTATTTATCCTCAGTGCATCTTTTGCATAAATTATTTTTTAAGCTAAACTTCATTGCTAAGTATGTTACTATATGATGTTCTTCAACAGGGACTCCCGATGAATGTTGTGCCTCATTGGATCGTGACTAAATGTCGCATGAGAATGGTTAGCTTACGGCCAAGACATCCTACAATGCACTTTAGTGCATTCATGATTTCTAATAGCGAGGAAAACATAATAGTGAAAGACTGGAGCAAAATTGTGAACGGTCACAGAGATGTACTAGGGGGCAGCAATCAGAAATGCAACCCAAGATTAGGAGACATGTTCATCTGCATGCTCCAACATGATGAAGCAGGAGTGCTACACATGTTTTATGCTAATTTACCTGAGAGAGAGCAGCATGAGTGATTAGCTAGCTAGAAATGAGTTTGAAGATGATGATGTGCTACACTATGACTATGATGATTAAATAGCTAGTGTTGGTGGTAATGATTATGATGATTATTATTAGCTAGTGTTGGTGGTGATTAGATAGCTACCGCAGCTAGTGTTGGTGGTGATTAGCTAGCTAGAATGAGTTTGAAGATGATGATGTACTACACTATGACTATGATGATTAAATAGCTAGTGTTGGTGGTAATGATTATGATGATTATTGTTAGCTAGTGTTGGTGGTGATTAGATAGCTACCGCAGCTAGTGTTGGTGGTGATTAGCTAGCTAGAATGAGTTTGAAGATGATGATGTGCTACACTATGACTATGATGATTAAATAGCTACTGTCGGTGGTAATGACTATGATGATGATTAAATAGCTTGTGCTGGCGGATTAGATTCAAGTGGAGGCAACATGTGGTGCACATGAAAGTACTACTTGTCCAAACTAGATCAAGTTTGGATTAGTAGTATACTTTTGACATGCACCACATGTTGCCCCCACTTGAACCCAATCCACCTTCATTTCACACACTGTTATGGACATAATGATATAAACCTCATAATTGGTATTGTACCAAAATATGTATAACGGCGTATAAATACACTACAAATATAAAAATGAAAAAAAGAATACTAGTAGCGATGGAGAGTAAACACGCTGCTACTAGCTAGATCAGCAGTAGCGCGGTAGTGAACACACACTGTAGCTAAATGTCTTAGCAGTAGTGCGTCGCACCCGCTGCTGCTAAGTAATAGTTGTAGCGCCTTACTAGTAGCGCGGTGTCCCGCGCTACTAGTGGGCATTAAACCTGCGCTACTACTAGGGTTTTTCCCTAGTAGTGGGTGCTAGCAGATGTAGGACTACGGTAGGATTGGAGAAGCATCGGACAGTGGTTAGGGGAACTCTTCGAAAGACCAAGTTTTGGTCGTCTTGTTCTCAAACATCATGAAGTGCGAGAACGTAAAAAGAGGGATAAAATCTTGCGGGTAAACTGTACAAACCTCTACAGAGGGTTAAAACCTAATCGATTAGCCGTGTCCCCGGTTACAGACAATTTGAGCATCTGGACCTAGATCTATCTCGGTACTCTCAACACTGGACTTATAACATAATTTTGGGCAACTTACACTACTAGGGAAAACCTTATACACAGAACTTTAGTAGTAGTGTGGGTCAAAAAATCACGCTGGTGCTAAGTAGTAGTAGCGCTGCTGGACTACTAAAATTCCCACGGCTGATCCGATAGGCTACACATAGTAGTAGTGATCCATACTGAATGGCGCTACCGCTACTTCCTTTGTAGCAGGGCGATTTATTCCAAAACTCGCTACTGCTAAAGGATATAAAATTAAATGGAAAGCAAATAGAAAGGTAATTGAAAATGAAAGAAATAGAATAAGGTGAAAGGAAAAAAATAAAATGTGAAGAAAAATAAATGAAATAGGGAAAAAAGAAAGGAGTAGCAGTAGCGTGTATACCAGAACGTGATGTAGGTAACGTAGTAGTAGCGCGCTTTCTAGAACATGCTACTGCTACTTCTGACTTAACCACCCGCACGGGCTCAAAATTTTGCTAAGTCCTCCATTCCCCCCTGTTCCCCTACTCCTCTATCACTGCCGCCCAAGCCTGCCCTCACGACCGTCGCCCGAGGCCGCCCTCAACCTCACCGCTGCCGCCTTCCGCCGCTCTCGACCTCACCGTTGCCGCCCTTGACCTCACCGCCGCTGCTCTCGACCTCACCGCCGCCGCCCGAGCCCGCCCAGCACTGCCGCCTCCGACACCGAGCCTGCCATCGCCGCCCCTACCTCTCCGTCGCCGAGCACCTCCCCGCCACCGTCTCTCCCTCTCTGTAAGCCCCCACCCCCTTTCTCTCTGCTTAGTTAGTACTAGATGTTGTTTAGTAGTAGTAGATGTTAATTTAGGGTTCATAGATAATGATTTTTAGTAGTAGTAGGTGTTAATTAGTAGTAGTGATGGTACTATTAACTAGGGCAGTATGGTTAATAGTAGATGTTTTTTACTATTGTATAATGTAGTTTATTTTTACTGTTTTTAGTAAGTGTTTAAAATAATTAGTAAGTAAATTAATAAACTAGTTGACCTAGTTTAGTTTTAGTTGAACTAGTTTAGTAATAAGTAAATTAATAAACTAGTTGAACTAGTTGAATTAATAGAACTAATGTATTTTTAGTAAGATAATTAATATAATTAGTTGAACTACTTTATTTTTAGAAAGAACTAGTTTTTTTTCTATTTATAGTAAGTTTATATTTAGTAAGAACTAGTTGAATTAATAAAACTAGTTGAACATGTCATATTTGTTGTTATTTTTTTTAGTTTAAGCAATTATTCGGGATCTATTAGTGATATCTTATAGGGTTTTTAATTTTGCACAAATCAAGGAGCCCCTCCATCATCCCCGCCGTCGTCCCCATCACCGACCCCCTCCGACCTTGAGGTGAGACCAGACAAATCTCCATGTATATCTTGTGTTGCTCAAATAGGATATGTGGTTGCCCAAGTGGCCGTTCATGTTCAGGTTACACCTCCGAGTGGCCTATGTTTTGCCGGAGTGTTGATTAATTTCTCTTCTGGCAAATTTCAGGCGCTCGATATGTCCTTTTTTAGCAAAGGTCATGCCGGATTTTTTCGTGAATTCTGCCATGGCTTGTGCTAGAATATGTAGGAAATATCGAGTGGCCTGGATTTTCTTGAAAAATAGTGATCTAATTTAGGTTTTTTAGTACATATATTTAATTATACAAGTTTAATCTTTGAATTATGAACGTAGGAAATGTCGTACTCGGACGATGACAGTCTCCCGGGGGAGTGCAGCTGGTGCCACGACGATCGAGGTCTGTGCAATAGGTTCCTTGAGCTGGACGAAGATCGGCGCGTCAGCATTAAGCTGGAGGAGACCTTCGATGTTGAAACATTACGCAACAATGACAAGTGTTTTCTTCGTAATTAAGCATGACTTCAACTATTTCAATGTCTATTTTTCATCTTTTACAATTCGACTAGCTTATCCCATGCCATGCACGACGCTATGTATTGGAGAGGATGGGTTTTGAAGACCATGAAAATTTTGAAACAAAGAAAATACACCTAAGGACCCATCATGATATGGATTTTGAAGTAAATATGTACAAATATCACAGCGTAACCCATTTTGGTTGCCAAAATTGGGAAGCACTTTGCAAAATGTACGGTTTTTATGAGGGTATGATTGTCACCATGGATCTTGGTGATCCTGACATCGAGCAAGACAATATGGACATTTGGGTCCTTGTTGATACGCTTCCGATTCTACCCTTAATGTGAGTTTCCCAAACATAGTTATTAACTAATTTATATTGTTTATTTCAAAATAGTTGACAACTTATTTCCATTGACAACTTATTTTGATTCTTCAAAGAATGCGCGGAAGATGGTAGACAAAACCCACTACACTGATGGCTCTGAATTAACTTATAAGGAGAAAAGTCATCTGATCGCATTTTGTACTTATCTTGAGAATTACAATACCTATTGTCGGTGTCAAAACCGACGGATCTCGGGTAGGGGGTCCCGAACTGTGCGTCTAGGCGGATGGTAACAGGAGACAAGGGACACGATGTTTTACCCAGGTTCGGGCCCTCTTGATGGAGGTAAAACCCTACGTCCTGCTTGATTGATATTGATGATGTGGGTATTACAAGAGTAGATCTACCACGATATCAAGGAGGATAAAACCATCCTATGGACTAAAACCATGGTATGATTGTTGTTCGTCCTATGGACTAAAACCATCCAGTTTATATAGACACCGGAGAGGGCTAGGGTTACAAAGAGTCGGTTACAATGGTAGGAGATCTACATATCCGTATCACCAAGCTTGTCTTCCACGCCAAGGAAAGTCCCATCCGGACACGGGACGAAGTCTTCAATCTTGTATCTTCATAGTCTTGGAGTCCGGCCGATGATGATAGTTCGGCTATCCGGACACCCCCTAGTCCAGGACTCCCTCAGTAGCCCCTGAACCAGGCTTCAATGACGACGAGTCCGGCGTGCATATTGTCTTCGGCATTGCAAGGTGGGTTCCTCCTCCGAATAATTTATAGAAGATTGTGAACACCAGGATAGTGTCCGGCTCCGCAAAATAAATTCCACATACCACCGTACTGAGAATAATATTTACACAAGTTCAATCTGCTGATGTATTTTGTGGCGTGACGTCACACCACCACCAAGCCTTTACTCGAATTGTTTTTATACCACCTCAGCGCATTTAGCGAAGCGATTTCCTTGGCACGTCTTGTCGAAGCAGAGATCGTGTTCCCCTTATTCCGGGATCCCCATCAATACGGACATGGGTAACCCAACCGCGCCATTGATTGCGGCGCTTGGGAGATAAGCGAGTTTTATCAGGCCGGTGGGGACGCATGGTTTCGTTCGCCCATATAAGGGGATACCACCCTTTTACCTACGCCTTCTTCCTCCTTTGCTTATCCATCTCCGCGAACTCGAGCTCCAGCGCCCAAGTCCGCACATCTTACCTCAACCTTCTCCAACTATGTCCGGAGCGGGAGGCAAGTGGATGGCCTCCTCCGTTACGGAGGGGCACATCAAGAAGCTGCGCAGCGCCGGATATCTATCCAGCGACATCGCGCACCGGCTCCCCGACGAGGGGCAGCTCATCCCCACCCCCGGGCCCCATGAGAGGTTAGTATTCCTTTCCCATTTCCTCCGCGGACTGGGCTTCCCACTCCATCCCTTTGTCCGGGGGCTCATGTTCTACTACGGCCTGGATTTCCATGATCTGGCCCCGAATTTCATTCTCAACATCTCGGCGTTTATCGTCGTGTGTGAGGCCTTCCTCTGCATCCAGCCCCACTTTGGCTTGTGGCTCAAGACCTTCAGTGTCAAGCCGAAGGTTGTGAAGGGCAGCCAAGCGGAGTGCGGAGGCGCCATGGTGGGCAAGATGCCCAATGTTACTTGGCTCGAGGGCACCTTCGTGGAAACCATTAAGGGGTGGCAATCAGGGTGGTTCTACATCACCGAGCCGCGTGACCCTGAATGGGCAGTGGCCCCCGAATTCAGATCTGGCATCCCCATACGGCTCACCTCCTGGAAAGAGAGTGGCCTGACATGGGGTGATTCGGAGGAGCTGACCGGACTCCAAGACTGCGTCCAAAAGCTAGTGAACAAGAAGCTCAAGCTTGTCAACGTAGTCCAGGTCATGCTCATCCGGCGGATTCTCCTCTGCCAACAACGGGACTTCAATATGTGGGAGTTCGATTTGGCGCAGCACCAGACTTTGAACAGGCTCTTCGACACTACGAACGAAGAGGCCTGGAGGGTGCTGTTTAAGGGCGCCGAGGCTCCCGCATCCGCTACCGAAGATCGCGGATTCAGCTCGCAGCGTCCGCTAACGAGGTAAGTGATTTTACCCTTTACGGGACACCTGTTTTCCATAGTTTGACCCTATGCAGGATCTAAACTCCCTCTCCTTTGACAGGACTGGCTGAAGAAGGCCGAGCGGACTAACTATCCGGCCCCTTTGCCAGAAGACCCAACAGACGCCCGCTTAATGGGGCTGCTGGTTCCGGCACCCCACGTGGTGCCGGAGAAGAAGGCCAAGAAGAAGGCCATGGGCACTCGAAAGAGTTCCCATTTTCAGGTGTCATCGGACTTATCGTCCGATGACTCCGAGGCAGACTCCTCCCACGAAGGCGAGGAGGAGAAGAAAGAGTCCTCTCCCCGAGCGGGGGGAGGGAAGAAAAGGAAGGCCTCCCCAACGAGGGAGGCTGAAGGGTCCAAGAAGGGAAGGACTCTTCCCCCGGACTGCTCTGCCAACGCCGGCGATGACGACGAGGACTGGCGTTCAAGGGCCAAGCCCCTGGCGAGATCGTAAGTATCCGGACTCCTGAATAACTTTATGATTTTTCTTTTCGCCACATGGTGTCTTTCTAATGCCGCATACAACCCTGTAGTCTGCCTAGGGATGATCTTCCCGCTTCGTTGGGCGGGTCCTTGGGTGCGTCGGATATGGATTCCCTTTCGACTGCCTCCACCCCCCGTGATGCAGACGATGCCGAGGTGGGATCCCGGGAAGGGACCCGCCAAGAGGAGGAGGCCCCGGAGGTGCCGTAGGGCAACCTCCTGGACTTTGCACCGGACTCCGCACCGGAACCTGTAATGGTTCCGGAGTCCGGTGGGCGGCCCCTTTGTAAGAAGGGCAAGACCGTGACGCCGGTGGCCTACGTCCAACCGGAGGCGCCGGATAGCTTGCTGTGGGCGCTCAACAGCGCTTCCATCAAAGAGGAACACCGCACCATCATGAGTGCGGTGATTCAGAAGGTTCAGCTCGCCAAGAGCGGGCTGATCGAAGCCTGCAGCAGCCTTCTAACTGGCTTTGAGGTAAGAATTTTGATATATGTAAAATAGTACCACATAGACAGTAGCCCCTGATGCTCGGTTCGGTGTTCGGAATGAAAAGCCGGACCGAGGATCTAAAAAGATATACGCAGGAGTCATAAAAAATATGTCAATATGGGGTTGCAGGCTGTGCTGCTGACCTCTGCCGCACTGACTGCGGAGGTCAATACTTTGAAACAAAGCCTCGAGCGGTCCGAGAACGAGCTCGGCCATGCCAAGTAGCAGCTCGAGGATAAGGAAGGTGAGTAACACCTTATTAAAGTTGTACCTTACAGAAAAGGATTTGGTTGCAAGAAGAATGACAAGGATAACGTGGGTATTGCAGGGGCCACGAACGAGGTGGCGACCCTGAAGGAGGCAGTGTCCGCGGCTGAACATAATGCGGCCGCGGAGCGCACCGAGCGAGAGAAGCAGGAGGCGCGGGTGGCGGAGGTACAACAAGAGCTCCAGGCTCTCGTGGAAAAACATGAGAGTTTGGAGCACGACTCGAAGACTCGAGAGTCCGAGCTTGCATCGGCTCTTGAGAGTGCCAAAGCCGCTAAGGCCGAAGCCTACAAGACCCTCTAGGAAATCGAGGCGTTGAAGAAAATAGCGGCGGGTAAGGCATTTTTCATGCAAAGCAAGCATGTGAGTGTGAATTACCTATCACTTACCCGAATTTGGAGCTCTCCAGGAGCGTTCACAGATCTGCCCCGCAGCGTGTCCGATGCTGCCGCTTTCTATAGGGCCAAGGAGGGGAGCTCGACGGAGAAGGTCTTCTGGTCTCAGTATGCTGAGGCCGGACATTCGGTGCCCCTTAGCGACCAGCTGAAGCAGCTGGTCGAGCTCCACAAGGTGGCCGAACAGGCCATGAAGGGCCTCATAGTTCGGCTGTGGCCCAGGGAGGCCATGCCTGGGAGCTACTTCGGCCTGGTGCGGCGGCTGGTGGATGCGTGTCCATGGGTTGAAGTCATCAAGCACTCCGCCTGTATTGAAGGTGCCCATCGGGCCCTTGCCCGCGCAAAGGTGCAATGGGGCAAGATGGATGCTGAGAAGCTTGTGACGGACGCGCCACCGCCGGGCAAGGAGTATCGCACGCCCGAGATGTATTATAAGAGTGTCCTGAAGGGTGCCCGCATTATTGCGGGTGAGTGCTCCAAAGATATAATATTTGAGTAGACTCGCATTTTGTTATCCTCTGCGCTGAAAACTTTGTTCATATGCGCTAGGCAACGCTTGTTAATTTAAAATATTACCTTCTGTGCGGCCGTTTATCAAATCTGAGAGATGGCAAGTCGTCGACTTCAGCCCCCATGCCACGAGTGCTGGGGTGTTCGGGATAAATTTGAGCACTCTTGTTCCCATTTTTGGGTCCATCTAGGGAGGTGCTCAACACAACAAATGAGGCAACCGGACTTATAATGCTTGAACACTCTCACTTAGCCATAGAATTCTATAATTTTAAATTTCGGCGAAGCCCCTAGTGTTCGGAAGGCCGAATTTGGGGCGCTATCCACGCCTGGGCGGACAAAGCCGGTTCCTCGCTCTAAGCGGCATAAGTCTTTAGGGACTCGAAAAAAACCTCTCGAACAGGGACCGGCTCTCGCCTCATCATGACGGTCAGTTTGAGCTTTCCACACTGAGGCGCTCGCCCAGCTCAACTGGGGCGCAATCGCAGTGGTTCTCCCAGTGCTACCTTAGCCGATACAACGGAACGTAAGGTACCAAAACATGGGAGCCGGGCAAACTCAACTATTGACCCAAGACATGATTCGGAGCCGATGCATATAATGCTATAAGTTCGGGGTGCCGCACTTGTGAAAGTGTTCTGACTTATCACACCATGATGCGGGAAACGTAAGCCCCTGGTGTATTTAGCCGTACCAAAGTGTAGGGATGCAACATGTCATAAATGAACATATGTATAAGAAAGAAATGCAATTATAAGCAAAAAGGTGCTGCATTGTTTATTCAAGAAATACTGCCGTGAATGCAGAATGATAAAAATAGTGCGGTAAGCAAGGTATGGGACTATTAAACATGTCCCCCTCTAGGGGTAGGCTGCGGAATGGTGTATAAAACAGATTTAATGCTCGTAATGGAGACCACATGGATATTCGTCGTAGCCTTTCTCCTTCCCTGGCTGTTGCATCGTGAGTTCGGCAGGTCTACTGCGGACAGGGCCTCTGATGAACGGAGTCATGTGGGTAAAAAAAAGAAAAAAGAGAAAAAAAAGAACGACACACTTGAGAGCCCCTGGTGTGGTTAAGCCGCATTCTGGGCCTATCGTGGTCGTGCCCCTCCCCCTATGCCCATGGTATCTCCAGAGCGTAATGATGTACGCGAAGGACCAGTCTTGCAATTTTGCAGGGGCTGGGGTTGGGGCCGCATTGCTACGCGTGCTTGGAACGTGCCAGGTGGTCTTGTTGTAGGTTACTCCGGGCGCGCTTAGCCGTGTCCGTTCGCTTAACGGCCGGACTCGAGAATTGCCTTAAGAGGTTGCACTGTACTTCTGTCGCGAGAGCCGCTGTATGTTCCTCCGTTCGGAGAGAGCGCACCGTGATGACTCCTCGAGGGCCTGGCATCTTGAGCTTGAGGTATGCGTAGAGCGGCACCACGTTGAACTTTGCAAAAGGTGCATCCGTGCAGAGCATGATAGCAGCTGCGGAACGGAACTATGTCGAAGATTAACTCCTCACTTTGGAAGTTATCCGGGGATCCGAAGACCACTTCCAGTGTAACTGAGCCTGTACAATTGGCCTCTACACCTAGTATGACGCCTTTAAAGGTCGTCTTTGTAGGTTTAATCCTTGAGGGGTCTATGCCCATTTTGCGCATTGTATCCTGATAAAGCAGGTTCAGGCTGCTGCCGCTGTCCATCAGGACTCTGGTGAGGTGAAATCCATCGACGATTGGGTCTAAAACCAATGCGGCGAATCCGCGTGGCGGATGCTGGTGGGGTGGTCCCTTCGATCAAAAGTGATCGGGCAGGAGGACCATAGGTTGAACTTCGGGGCGACTGGCTCCATCACGTACACATCTCTGAGTGCACGCTTCCGCTCCCTTTTGGGTATGTGGGTTGCGTATATCATGTTCACCGTCCGCACTTGTGGGGGGAAACCCTTCTGTCCTCTATTGTTCGGCGCTCGGGTCTCTTCCTCGTCATCGCTATGCAGCCCCTTGTCGTTGTTTTCGGCAATTAGCTTGCCCGCCTGCTTGAATACCCAACAGGCCCTGTTGGTGTGGTTAGCTGGCTTTTTGGGGGTGCTGTGTATCTGGCACGAGCGATCGAGTATTCAGTCCAAATTGGACGGACCCGGAGTAGTTCTTTTGGATGGCTTTTTCCGCTGACCGGGTTTAGAGCCTCTGAATCCGGCATTGACTGCCGTATCCTCATTATTGTTGCCGTTAATGCGGCGTTTGTTCTTGTTGCGACGCGACCTGCCATTGCAGTCCTTGATATCCGGACTGCCAGAATTTTTGCTGAGGTTGTTGCTGCGGGCTAGCCAGCTATCCTCTCCCGCACAGAAGCGGGTCATGAGTGATGTGAGGGCTGCCATGGATTTCGGCTTTTCCTGTCCCAGGTGCCGGGCAAGCCACTTGTCGTGGATGTTATGTTTGAAGCCTGCGAGGGCCTCCGCATCCGGACAATCGACGATTTGATTTTTCTTAGTTAAGAACCGTGTCCAGAATTGTCTGGCCGATTCGTCTGGCTGCTGAATTATATGGCTTAGGTCGTCAGCGTATGGTGGTCGCACATACGTGCCCTGGAAGTTATCAAGGAATGCGGCTTCCAGGTCCTCCCAACACCCAATTGATTCTGCTGGCAAGCTGTTAGGCCAATGCCGAGCTGGTCCTTTAAGCTTGAGTGGGAGGTATTTGATGGCGTGAAGATCATCACCGTGGGCCATGTGGATATGAAGGAGATAGTCTTCGATCCAAACCGCGGGGTCTGTTGTGCCATCATAAGATTCAATATTCACGGGTTTAAACCCTTCGGGGATTTGATGATCCATTACTTCATCTGTGAAGCATAGTGGGTGTCCGGCGCCTCTGTATTAGGCTATATCACGACGAAGCTCAAAAGAGCTTTGTCTACTGTGTTCGGCCCGGCCGTACTTGCTGTGTCCGGCGCGACGGTTGTCGTCACGTATCATGGGGCGCCCACGCGATCCGTAGATCGATCACGATTGTCTTGCCTTATCTTCCAATATATCTCGCAAGTCCAGAGCGTTCCCCTGTGGCCTTGTGCTTTTCGAGTGATGCCGGGGTACAGTTCTAGTGGAGGGCCTAGAGGCCTCTCTGTCGCGGCCACGGGGTGGTCGGTCAGCCATATTGTGCACTGGTGATGCAGGTTTATATGCCTCCTCCTCTAATCGGGGGAGTAGCTTGCGTTTGGGGTAGCTTTTGGAGGGGCGTTCGAGCTCATGCTCTTCGGCCGCAAGGACTTCAGTCCATCTGTCGGCTAGCAGATCTTGATCAGCTCTAAGCTGTTGCTGCTTTTTCTTGAGGCTGTTTTCCGTGGCCATAAGCCTGCATTTAAAACGCTCTTGTTCGACGGGATCCTCAGGCACGACAAATACGTCATCGTCGAGGCTTGCCTCGTCTCCGGAGGGAGGCATGTAATTATCATCCTCTACCTCTTCTTCTGCCGCTCTCTCATGAGGGCTGGCTTCTCCGTCTTCCTGTGCTAAATCTTGCTGGAGGGGGGTGTCTTCAGCACTGTCTGGGGTATTATTATCTCCGTTGCCGGAATCTCCATTCTTGCTGTGGCAGGATTTAGAGCGGCGCCGCTGATGCCAGCGCTTGGGCTGTTTCCTGGAGGGGTCATCCTCCGCTGTTCCTTCGCCATTCCCATCCTTTGGGATATCCACCATGTATATGTCATATGATGAGGTGGCTTTCCAGTGCCCAGTAGGCGCTTGTTCTTGGTCGTCTCCGGCATCGTCGTCCATACCGTCGATGTCTTCGGAATCGAAGTCTAGCATGTCGGTTAGATCGTCGACAGTGGCTACTAAGTGGGTGGTGGGTGGGCTTTGAATTTCTTCGTCGTCCGCATCCCAACCGTCCTGACCGCAGTCCGGCTAGGGCTCTCCTGATAACAAGAGATACTTTAGCGAACTCGAGATGTCGTCGAAAGGTGCGTGTTGAAAGATATCCGCAGGGATGAACTCCATGATCGGCGCCCAATCGGATTCGATTGGAGGGGTCGCAGGAGGTACATAGTCCGGCACCTCGGAGTCACGAGCTTCACAAGGGACAAGGCCAGTATTCGGCTCCATCGCCGTAGAGGTTGCAGCCCCCGAGGCGGTGTCTAGCCACCCATCCTCGATCTCCGCAGCCGGCTCCGAATCGAGGGTCGGAGCGGGCTCGTGTGCGGCCTCCAGGGCACTGTCCGGCCGCAGAGCTAAATCATGCCCATCGTGACAGTGCGGCGCGCTCGGCTGTGGCTCGAATCCATCGAAGATCAAGTCTCCGCGGATGTCAGCCGTGAAGTTCAAACTTCCAAATCTGACCTGACGGCCAGGGGCGTAGCTTTCGATCTGCTCCAGATGGCCAAGCGAATTGGCCCGCAGTGCAAAGCCGCCGAATACGAAGATCTCTCCTGGGAGAAAAGTCTCACCCTGGACTGCATCATTGTTGATGATCGAAGAAGCCATCGAGCCTATCGGTGACGACACAGAGGAACTCTCAATGAAAGCACCAATGTCGGTGTCAAAACCAGTGGATCTCGGGTAGGGTGTCACGAACTGTGCGTCTAGGCGGATGGTAACAGGAGACAAGGGACACGATGTTTTACCCAGGTTCGGGGCCTCTTGATGGAGGTAAAATCCTATGTCCTGCTTGATTGATATTGATGATGTGGGTATTACAAGAGTAGATCTACCACGAGATCAAGGAGGCTAAAACCTAGAAGCTAGCCTATGGTATGATTGTTGTTCGTCCTATTTACTAAAACCATCCGGTTTATATAGACACCGGAGAGGGCTAGGGTTACACAAAGTCGGTTACAATGGTAGGAGATCTACATATCCGTATCGCCAAGCTTGCCTTCCACGCCAAGGAAAGTCCCATCCGGACATGGGACGAAGTCTTCAATCTTGTATCTTCATAGTCTTGGAGTCTGGCCGATGATGATAGTTTGGCTATCCGGACACCCCCTAGTCCAGGACTCCCTCACCTATTATCGAACTCCTCCAAATTATGGTGAATACGTGCTACTAGTGCACGTGTTGAACCACGGTAACCTCTATGGACATACCCTGATAAGATTTTTTTACTATTACGACATCCATGCATCTTTTGCATACTTCTAAACTAGTACATCATTGCTAACTACAAAGTTATGACTATGTTTTTCAATAGAAACTCCCATGGATTGTGTGCCTCATCTGATGTATTAGAATGGTCGCCTTGCAGTTCTGAACATACTGCCGGGTAAATCTAGGGAGCTCACATGTGCATATCGGATTTCTAAAACCAGTGAACACATTCTCATCAAAGAATGGAAAAAATGTTTGGACATTCGCAAGGAGGTTCTTGGAAGTAACATTTAGCGAAAGGTAAGAATTGGAGACAGGATAATCTCCATTCTCCATAATGGAGAGTCAGGGGATATCTTGTTTTTTGCTATTTTACCTTAGAGAATGTAGTAGGTCCTAAGAGAATGTAGTAGGTCCTGTGAGGTACAATATGTTTATTATGTGGTACAATGTGTTAGAGTTGATGATGAGGAGTACTTGTGATTACGACTAGTGACCAATTTGGTATGTGATGTCATTGATGGAAACGATGATCTTGAGGAGGTGTTATATGACAATGATGTATTATGATGATAAGTTGTTAATGATATGATGATGATGATGATATTTATTATATCATTGGGTGAAAGAACCGTAGATTAGTTTCAAGTGGATGGACATCCACTTGAAACTAGTCCACAGTTCTTTCACCCCGTGATGTAATAACTCATTATGATGTAAAAACAATCTCTAAATTCCTGTTGTATGAAAACTTGTGTAAAGGTGTATGAATACAACATGAAATAAAAAATAAAATAAATACAAAATAATAGTAGTAGCGTGGGCAGGGAGAAGCGCTACTACTAGTTACCAGTAGCGCTTCCCTGGGAAAACGCTATTACTAAGTCGATTTAGCAGCAGCGTGGGTTGAGGCACGCTACTGCTGACCTTTAGTTGTAGTGCCGTACCAGTAGAGCTCCAGCCCGCGCTACTGATAGGCCTAAAACCCGCGCTGCTGCTAGGCTTTTCCCTAGTAGTGTTATGATATTTGGGCTATGAGGCATCGGTTGGCGGAACCATGTCATGATAGAAAACTCTGTAGTACAGACTCTGGTTATATCCTTATGTAGGGAAAATAAACCAGCTTTTATGCAAAACAACTCAGACACAAAGCCACAAAGCCATATTGCATATCACATAGTTTTTTCATCTGTTTTTCTTAAAGTGATCTTGCCGGTACATTCAATGTACCTACACATCTGCAACGTATCATGTTGCAGATTTTTCTTCGACGAGTAAGAGTTACAATACAGGGTTATGGTCTACAGTCAACCTACCGATGGCGTTGATGGGACTCCACACCCGACTATTTGTTTCCACTGACAATTATGTGGTATATATCAGTTTTACGTTATTTATACATGTGATTGCACTTTGAAATATACATAGATGTACTGTGTGTGCCAACATACTGATCCAGAGATGGCACAGATATACATAGGCTTGAGCGTTTGAGGTGGGTGATGACCAAGAAGTGCAGGCGATCTATCTTAGTCCTCTCGATAAGTAAGAGTATCAAACCCAACAAGCAGCAGAAGGAAATGACAAGCGGTTTTCAGTAAGGTATTCTCTGCAAGCACTCAAATTGTAGGTAACAGATAGTTTTGTGATAAGATAATTTTTAACGGGTAACAAGCAATGAAATTAAATAAGGTGCAACAGGGTGGCCCAATCCTTTTAGTAGCAAAGGACAAGCCCGGACAAGTTCTTATATGAAAAAAGCGCTCCCGAGGACACATGGGAATTATTGTCAAGCTAGTTTTCATCATGCTCATATGATTCGCATTCGTTACTTTGATAATTTGATATGTGGGTGGACCGGTGCTTGGGTACTGCCCTTTCTTTGACAAGCATCCCACTTATGATTAACGCCTATTGCAAGCATCCACAACTACAAAAGAAGTATTAAGGTAATCTGAACCATAGCATGAAACATGTGGATCCAAATCAGCCCCTTACGAAGCAACACATAAACTAGGGTTTATGCTTCTGTCACTCTAGCAACCCATCATATACTTATTATTTCTCAATGACTTCCTCTAGGCCCAAACAATGGTGAAGTGTCATGTAGTCGACGTTCACATAACACCACTAGAGGATAGGCAACATACATCTTATCAAAATATCGAACGAATACCAAATTCACAAGACTACTTAGAGCAAGACTTCTCCCATGTCCTCAGGAAAAACATACTACTCACAAATCATATTCAAGTTCATATCAGAGGGGTATTGATATGCATTAAGGATATGAACATATGATCTTCCACCAAATAAACTAACTAGCATCAACTACAAGGAGTAATCAACACTACTAGCAACCCACGGGTACCAATCTGAGGTTTTGGTACAAAGATTGGATACAAGAGATGAACAAGGGTTTGAGAGGAGATGGTGCTGGTGAAGATGTTGATGGAGATTGATCCCCTCCTGATGAGAGGATCATTGGTGATGATGATGGTGATGATTTCCCCCTCCCACAGGGAAGTTTCCTCGGCAGAACAGCTCCGCCGGAGCCCTAGATTGGTTATGCCAAGGTTCCGCCTCGTGGCGGCGGAGTTTTGTCCCGTAAGCTTGCTTATGATTTTTTCCAGGGTAAAAGACCTCAAATAGCACAAGATAGGCACCAAAGTCCTGTCAGGGGGCCCAGGAGGCATGGGGCGCGCCCTAGGGGGGTGGGTGCACCCCCACCCTCATGACCAGGGTGTGGGCCCCCTGACACTGATTCCTTTGCCAGTATTTTTTATTAATTCCAAAAATGACTTTCGCAGAGTTTCAGGACTTTTGGAGCTGTGCAGGGTGCGGGTCTCTAATATTTGCTCCTTTTCCAGCCCATAATCCTAGCTGTCGGCATTCTCCCTCTTCATGTAAACCTTGTAAAATAAGAATTATGTCATCAACTTATTACTTCCCAATGCCTTGCTCTAGGCCCAAACAATGGTGAAGTGCCATGTAGTCAACGTTCACATAACACCACTAGAGGATAGACAACATACATCTTATCAAAATATTGAACGAATACCAAATTCACATGACTACTTATAACAAGACTTCTCCCATGTCCTCAGGAAAAAACGTGCTACTCACAAATAATATTTATATTCATAATAAGAGGGGTATTGATATGCATTAAGGATCTGAACATATGATCTTCCACCAAATAAATCAACTAGCATCAACTACAAGGAGTAATCAACACTACTAGCAACCCACATGTCCCAATCTGAGGTTTTGGTACAAAGATTAGATACAAGAGATGAACTAGGGTTTGAGAGGAGATGGTGCCGGTGAAGATGTTGATGGAGATTGACCCCCTCCCGATGAGAGGATCGTTGGTGATGATGATGGTGATGATTTCCCCCTCCCGGAGGGAAGTTTCCCTGGCAGAGCAGCTCCGCCGGAGCCCTAGATTGGTTCCGCCAAGGTTCTGCCTCGTGGCGGTGGAGTTTCGTCCCGTAAGCTTGCTTATGATTTTTTCCGGGATAAAAGACCTCATATAGCAGAAGATGGGCACCGGAGGCCTGTCAGGGGGCCCACGAGGCGGGGGGCACGCCCTAGGGGGGTGGGCGCGCCCCCCACCCTCGTGACCAGGGTGTGGGCCCCATGATGCTGATTCCTTTGCCAGGATTTTTTATTAATTCCAAAAATGAGTTTCGCGGAGTTTCAGGACGTTTGGAGCTGTGCAGGGTGCGGGTCTCTAATATTTGCTCCTTTTCCACCCCATAATCCTAGCTGTCGGCATTCTCCCTCTTCATTTAAACCTTATAAAATAAGAGAGAATAGCCATAAGTATTGTGACATAACGTGTAATAACAATCCTTAATGCAATAAATATTGATATAAAAGCATGATGCAAAATGGAGGTATCAACTCCCCCAAGCTTAGACCTCGCTTGGCCTCAAGGGGAAGCCGATATCAAAAAATATGTCCACATGTTTAGAGATACAGGTGTCAATAAAAATAAATTACGAACATGCAGGCATCATGATCATTCTTATAACAGCAACATATATATATATACATACATATATATATATATATATTGTCATATAATTTCTTATGCTCAAGTAACAATATATTCACAATGTCAAGTATGGTTCAGAAACTTCATTGAAAACTAACAAACTATAATCTCAGTCATTGAAGCAATTGCAGTTTATCATAACACTGGAAAGAGCCAACATAAGAGCTTTTCAGCAAGTTCACATACTCAACTATCATTTAGTCTTTCATAATTGCTGACACTCACGCAATACTTGTGGTTATGGAGTTTTAATCGGACACAGAGTAAGAGTGTCGAACCCAACAAGGAGCAGAACAAAATGACAAGCGGTTTTCAGTAAGGTATTCTCTGCAAGCACTGAAATTGTAGGTAACAGATAGTTTTGTGATAAGATAATTTGTAACGGGTAACAAGCAATGAAAGTAAATAAGGTGCAGCATGGTGTCCCAATTCTTTTAGTAGCAAAGGGCAAGCCTGGACAAGTTCTTATATGAGAAAAGCGCTCCCGAGGACACATGGGAATTATCGTCAAGCTAGTTTTCATCACGCTCATATGATTCGCGTTCGTTACTTTGATAATTTGATATGTGGGTGGACCGGTGCTTGGGTAATGCCCTTTCTTGGACAAGCATCCCACTTATGATTAACCCCTATTGCAAGCATCCTAAACTAAAAAAGAAGTATTAAGGTAAACCTAACCATAGCATGAAACATGTGGATCCAAATCAGCCCCTTACGAAGCAACACATAAACTAGGGTTTAAGCTTCTGTTACTCTAGCAACCCATCATCAACTTATTACTTCCCAATGCCTTCCTCTAGGCCCAAACAATGGTGAAATGCCATGTAGTCAACGTTCACATAACACCACTAGAGGATAGACAACATACATATTATCAAAATATCGAACGAATACCAAATTCACATGACTACTTATAACAAGACTTCTCCCATGTCCTCAGGAAAAAACGTGCTACTCACAAATAGTATTTATATTCATAATCAGAGGGGTATTGATATGCATTAAGGATCTGAACATATGATCTTCCACCAAATAAATCAACTAGCATCAACTACAAGGAGTAATCAACACTACTAGCAACCGACATGTACCAATCTGAGGTTTTGGTACAAAGATTAGATACAAGAGATGAACTAGGGTTTGAGAGGAGATGGTGCTGGTGAAGATGTTGATGGAGATTGACCCCCTCCCGATGAGAGGATCGTTGGTGATGATGATGGTGATGATTTCCCCCTCCCGGAGGGAAGTTTCCCTGGCAGAGCAGCTCCGCCGGAGCCCTAGATTGGTTCCGCCAAGGTTCCGCCTCGTGGCGGTGGAGTTTCGTCCCGTAAGCTTGCTTATGATTTTTTTCCAGGATAAAAGACCTCATATAGCAGAAGATGGGCACCGGAGGCCTGTCAGGGGGCCCACGAGGTGGGGGGCACGCCCTAGGGGGGTGGGTGCGCCCCCCACCCTCGTGACCAGGGTGTGGGCCCCATGATGCTGATTCCTTTGCCAGGATTTTTTATTAATTCCAAAAATGACTTTCGCGGAGTTTCAGGACTTTTGGAGCTGTGCAGGGTGCGGGTCTCTAATATTTGCTCCTTTTCCACCCCATAATCCTAGCTGTCGGCATTCTCCCTCTTCATTTAAACCTTATAAAATAAGAGAGAATAGCCATAAGTATTGTGACATAACGTGTAATAACAATCCTTAATGCAATAAATATTGATATAAAAGCATGATGCAAAATGGAGGTATCAACTCCCCCAAGCTTAGACCTCGCTTGGCCTCAAGCGGAAGCCGATATCAAAAAATATGTCCACATGTTTAGAGATAGAGGTGTCAATAAAAATAAAGTACGAACATGCAGGCATCATGATCATTCTTATAACAGCAACATATATATATACATACATATATATATATATATATATATATATATATATATATATTGTCATATAATTTCTTATGCTCAAGTAACAATCTATTCACAATGTCAAGTATGGTTCAGAAACTTCATTGAAAACTAACAAACTATAATCTCAGTCATTGAAGCAATTGCAGTTTATCATAACATTGGAAAGAGCCAACATAAGAGCTTTTCAGCAAGTCCACATACTCAACTATCATTTAGTCTTTCATAATTGCTGACACTCACGCAATACTTGTGGTTATGGAGTTTTAATCGGACACAGAGTAAGAGTGTCGAACCCAACAAGGAGCAGAACAAAATGACAAGCGGTTTTCAGTAAGGTATTCTCTGCAAGCACTGAAATTGTAGGTAACAGATAGTTTTGTGATAAGATAATTTGTAACGGGTAACAAGCAATGAAAGTAAATAAGGTGCAGCAAGGTGTCCCAATTCTTTTAGTAGCAAAGGGCAAGCCTGGACAAGTTCTTATATGAGAAAAGCGCTCCCGAGGACACATGGGAATTATCGTCAACCTAGTTTTCATCACGCTCATATGATTCGCGTTCGTTACTTTGATAATTTGATATGTGGGTGGACCGGTGCTTGGGTAATGCCCTTTCTTGGACAAGCATCCCACTTATGATTAACCCCTATTGCAAGCATCCTAAACTAAAAAATAAGTATTAAGGTAAACCTAACCATAGCATGAAACATGTGGATCCAAATCAGCCCCTTACGAAGCAACACATAAACTAGGGTTTAAGCTTCTGTCACTCTAGCAACCCATCATCAACTTATTACTTCCCAATGCCTTCCTCTAGGCCCAAACAATGGTGAAATGCCATGTAGTCAACGTTCACATAACACCACTAGAGGATAGACAACATACATATTATCAAAATATCGAACGAATACCAAATTCACATGACTACTTATATCAAGACTTCTCCCATGTCCTCAGGAAAAAACGTGCTACTCACAAATAGTATTTATATTCATAATCAGAGGGGTATTGATATGCATTAAGGATCTGAACATATGATCTTCTACCAAATAAATCAACTAGCATCAACTACAAGGAGTAATCAACACTACTAGCAACCCACATGTACCAATCTGAGGTTTTGGTACAAAGATTAGATACAAGAGATGAACTAGGGTTTGAGAGGAGATGGTGCTGGTGAAGATGTTGATGGAGATTGACCCCCTCCCGATGAGAGGATCGTTGGTGATGATGATGGTGATGATTTCCCCCTCCCGGAGGGAAGTTTCCCCGGCAGAGCAGCTCCGCCGGAGCCCTAGATTGGTTCCGCCAAGGTTCCGCCTCGTGGCGGTGGAGTTTCGTCCCATAAGCTTGCTTATGATTTTTTCCAGGATAAAAGACCTCATATAGCAGAAGATGGGCACCGGAGGCCTATCAGGGGGCCCACGAGGCGGGGGGCACGCCCTAGGGGGGTGGCCGCGCCCCCCACCCTCGTGACCAGGGTGTGGGCCCCATGACGCTGATTCCTTTGCCAATATTTTTTATTAATTCCAAAAATGACTTTCGCGGAGTTTCAGGACTTTTGGAGCTGTGCAGGGTGCGGGTCTCTAATATTTGCTCCTTTTCCAGCCCATAATCCTAGCTGTCGGCATTCTCCCTCTTCATTTAAACCTTATAAAATAAGAGAGAATAGCCATAAGTATTGTGACATAACGTGTAATAACAATCCTTAATGCAATAAATATTGATATAAAAGCATGATGCGAAATGGAGGTATCAACTCCCCCAAGCTTAGACCTCGCTTGGCCTCAAGTGGAAGCCGATATCAAAAAATATGTCCACATGTTTAGAGATAGAGGTGTCAATAAAAATAAAGTACGGACATGCAGGGATCATGATCATTCTTATAACAGCAACATATATATATATATATACATACATATATATATATATTGTCATATAATTTCTTATGCTCAAGTAACAATCTATTCACAATGTCAAGTATGGTTCAGAAACTTCATTGAAAACTAACAAACTATAATCTCAGTCATTAAAGCAATTGCAATTTATCATAACATTGGAAAGAGCCAACATAAGAGTTTTTCAGCAAGTCCACATACTCAACTATCATTTAGTCTTTCATAATTGCTGACACTCACGCAATACTTGTGGTTATGGAGTTTTAATCGGACACAGAGAAAGATAGGGGCTTATAGTGTTTCCTCCAAACGTTATACCTCAAGGGTAATGTCAACAATAATAGTTCATGCTAACGTACATCCAATTGGATATATGTATCAGGATCTTTCCAACACGAGGTGCTTGCCACAGGACTAAATAAAAAGGAAAGGTTAAGATCACCTTGACTCTTGCATAAAGAAAAATATAGGCCCTTCGAAGAGGGAAGCATAGGTTGTCATGTGCTTTTATGGTTGGATGCACAAAATCTTAATGCGAAAGAACGTAACTTTATATTGCCACTTGTGATATGAACCTTTATTATGTAGTCCGTCACTTTTATTACTTCCATATCACAAGATCATATAAAGCTTATATTCTCCACACTAATAAGTCATACATATTTAGAGAGCAATTTTTACTGCATGCAACATGACAACTTACTTGAAGGATCTTATTCAATCCATAGGTAGATATGGTGGACTCTCATGGCAAAAACTGGTTTAAGGGTATTTCGGAAGCACAAGTAATTTTTACTTGGTGCAAGGAATTTGGCTAGCATGAGGGGGAAAGGCAAGCTCAAAATTTTGGACGATCCATGACAATATACTTTAACTAAGATGTGAGAAAGCATAACCCATTACGTTGTCTTCCTTGTCCAACATCAACTGTTTTAGCATGTCATACTTTAATGAGTGCTCACAATCATAAAAGATGTCCAAGATAGTATATTTGCATGTGAGAACCTCTCTTTCTTTATTACTTCCTATTAATTGCAACGATGACCAAAACTACGTTTGCCAACTCTCAACAACTTTTATGCCTCATACTCTTTATGTGTGAAGTCATCACTATCCATAAGATCAACATGGTCTCTTTTATCTCTTTTTATTCTTTCTATTTTCTCAAGATCATAGCAAGATAGCAAAGCCCTTGACTCAAAACTAATCTTTATTATAGATAGCTCACGAACTTGATTACATAGAGGGATCACAAAGAAAAACACAAATCAAATTCATACCAAAGCTTAATTCTACTAGATCAAGATATTACCAAAAGGGTCGAACTAAGAAAAGCTGTAAAGATAGGAGTGTGATGGTGATACGATACCGAGGCACCTCCCCCAAGCTTGGCAGTTGCCAAGGGGAGTGCCCATACCCATGTGATTATGTCTCCTTTGCTGGTGAAGAAGGTGGTGTTGTTGATGATGTAGGCTTGTCCTCCATCTTCCAAGGCATAGGCTCCCCATCATAGAAAGATGATCGAGTCTCCGGGATCCTCAAATATGAAGCCAAACTCATCCTCTTGAATCTATATTCATACTCATAGTTTTGGTTTTGCAGGTCATAGATCTGGGCTTGGAGGTGCTCGATTTTCTCATGAAGCTTGAAGATGGTCTCCCCAATGTCCTTGGCATCCAGCTTGTGGTTGTTGGTGAACTCAGCAATCATCATCTGGTTGGCGTTGAGTCCGCGTTCCACCATCCCTTGGCACTTGAAAACTTGTTGATTCATTGTTTCAAGCCTTGTCTCCATGCTTCCGGTCCTCCTTGGTCTCTCAACATCGCGAATGTGCAGCACCCCTCACGCATCTCAATGGTTTGAGGGTGTCGCAGCACCTCTGCGATGTAGGGATTGATGAACTTCTTGAAGAACTTGTCCTTGGGGGCGCTTGAAGACGTCATGGTGATCTAGATCTGTCAGAAAAACAGCTCGAAACAAAGACATAAGATATTTGTGTGATACGGTGGTCAAAACCTCCGGGAGATTATATAATGAATTTTTAACGACCAAAATAAGTATCGTGCAAGAAAACAGAGTTCGGAGAGCACACGAGGTGCCCACGAGGCAGGGGGAAGTGCCTAGTAGGGTAGGGCGCGCCCTCCACCCTCGTGGAGGCCTCGTGTCCTTCCCGGACTACTTCTTATTTTTTCTATTTTCTTAAATATTCCAAAACGGAGAAATACTACTGTTAAAATTAACTTGGATTCGGTTTACTTACCATACCACGTACCTATTCCTTTTCGGAGTATGGAACATTCTGGAAAGTGTCCCTTATGTATTCCTCCAGGGTTACGGTTTCAATAATGTTAGTTTCAACATTTATTTGGTTACCTGAGATATAATGTTTGAATCTTTGACCGTTCACCACCTTCGGATTTGTGCCCTCGAAGTTGTTGATTTTGATGGCACCGGAACGATAGACTTCCTTGATAATGTAAGGGCCTTCCCATTTAGAGAGATGTTTTCCTGCAAAAAATCTTAAACGAGAGTTGAAGAGCAACACACACTACTGGAATCAGCTACTTTGCCATCTGCCAGCTCTTTGCCATCAGCTAGCAGACGACAAAGAAGCTCTTTGCCATCAGCTAGCCGAAAGCAGACGGCAAAGAACTGGCTGATGGCAAAGAAAGCCTTTGCCATCAGCCTGTTCTTTGCCGTCCGCTAGCTGACGGCAAAGAATCTTTGCCGTCCGCTAGCAGACGGCAAAGAGGGAGGGGGGACACTGAGGAGCTGGTTAAAAAATAATTAACGTCCCCCCGATTTGCCGTCCGCCGCAGACGGCAAATATGAACAAAAGCGGACGGCAAAGGAGGGCGGACGGCAAAGGCTACCCTAACTAACCTAACTAACGGTCGAGCCCCCTCCCCCGCCCATTACTCATCTCTCTCCCTCGACCTCCTCCGCCCCCGCCCCCACCGCCCCCGCCCCCGCCGCCCGGCGCCGCCCCCGCCACCGCCCCCCG
>NC_041385.1:820870551-820931919 GCF_002162155.2 Triticum dicoccoides
AGAAAAGAAGAAAATTTAGTGTTAGTGTTAGAAAAAAGAATATGTAGAAGAAAAGAAGAAGAAGTGGAAAAAAGATGAAAAAGAAGAAAAGAAAAGAAGTAGAAAAAAGATGAAAAAGAAGAAGCAGAAAAGAAGTAGAAGAAGTAGAAGAAGTAGAAGAAGAAGAATAGAAGAAAAGAAAAGAAGTAAAAGAAGTAGAAAAAAGATGAAAGAAGAAGAAGAAGAAGAAAGTAAAGAAGAAGAAGGATATAAGAAGAAGAAGAAAGGAAAGAAGAAGAAAAAAGAAGAAGAAGAGAAGGAAAGAAGAAGAAGGATAGAAGGAAACACCCCGACCGCTGACCCCGACACCCCGAACCCGACACCACACCCCGACACCCTGACCCCGACACCCCGACCCGGACACCACACCCCGACACACAGACCACGACACCACACCCCGACACCCCGACCCCGACACGACACCCTAACCCCGAAACAGCACCCCGACACTGACATGACACCCCGACCCCCTAAACCTCCCGAAAAGGTGCTCTTTGGCCTTCCAGAGGCCGACGGGGTTATATATTTGTGAATTATTAGTTAGGTCATATATTTTTCAATTTTGTTATGAAAAACATCATATATAATTGTGTTGATCGGGTAGATTTAAATGTGAAATTGTTTCATCGCTGCGAGGTTTGGTGTTCGACGACCTCGCCGTGCGTTTGACGAGCTTTTCCCCTTCGTTCATGGGTGAGCACAAATGACATGTCCTTCTCCCCCATTAATTATTTGCACAAATGACATGAAATTTGGTAGCTAGATATATATGTGCCTTGAATCATCAGTATGCGTAACCAATATGTGTCTCCTGTTCGAAAGCGTCATAGTTATAAATATGCATGCATTTGCATATTTATAACCTTGATTCTTTTGAATTGTCCAACGCTATCCATGGACAGCCCGAGTATGTGTAGATTGGGTTCGTTTTCCTATATGCTTTGCTCCGGATCCAACGCATAAATTTCGTCAGTGCCTCCCCTGTTGTTCTCCGGGTACACATCCTCTCTGTTTATTGCCGAGACGTGTATCAGGAGAACAGCGGGGAGGTGCTGCCAAAATTTTGCGTCGGATCCGGAGCATAGCTTGGGAAAATGAACCCAATCTACACATACTCGGGTGGGATTAGGACCTATCATTACCTATTAGAGTGTAGGTTGCATGGACGTAATAAAATTGACAAAGTAGATCAACTGATGAATATATACATGGTGAATTATATATATAATTGTTGTGTGTCCAGTAGCTCTGAAAGTCAAGATGAGTGATCATGCGTGGATGTATACCGGTCACACTGGTCAGAACAAATGGAGCGCTGAATGGTTCACAAAAACCAAGGGGTTTGTGCAAGCCGCATTTGCAAATGGCCAGAGGAAAACTTGGTGCCCCTGTTTCCGATGCGGCAATTTGGAAAATAGGACAGAGGCTGAAATGGGTAAACACCTGCAGAAGAATGGTTTTACGCCCGATTATACGGTGTGGACATTTCATGGTGAGTCTGCCCAACGTGACCGAGCTGAGGTGGATCATCATCGCACCGACGAGCATGGTACCGGGATGGAAAACATGGTGCAAGACTATGATGATGCTCGGGATTCGGACGAGGAGATGGAGGAATCTGCAAAGGCCTTCAATGAAATGTTGGAGTCTTCAAAACGTCCGCTCCACGAGCACACTGAGCTTTGTCAGTTGGATGCCATCTCACAAGTAATGGCTTTGAAGGCTCAGTTCAACTTGGGCAGAGAATGCTATGACGCAATTATGATAGTATTTGGACGCTTTCTACCCAAAGGTCATGTAATGCCTGCAAACCTATACCAGTCGGACAAAATCCTCCGTGCACTGAAGATGCCCTATGAGAAGATACATGCCTGTGAGAAAGGATGTGCCTTATTTAGGCTTGACTATGCAGACTTGAACTATTGTCCCATTTGCAAGTGTGCAGGTATATTGTGGTAGACAACGGTATGGGTGAGAAGACACAAACCAAAATCCCTGTTAGTCTTCTTCGGTATATGCCAATCGTACCAAGACTTCAACGTCTTTTCATGGTCGAAGAGACGGCCAGACAGATGACATGGCACAAAACAGGCAAAAGAACCGAACTAGATGCAGATGGTAATCTGATGATGGTACACACATCGGATGGTGTTGCGTGGAAAAAGTTTGATGAATTACATGCTGACAAAGCGGCAGATCCGAGGCATCCTCGAGTCAGCATCAGCACCGATGGGTTCAGTGTGTTTGGTATGACGGCAGCCCAATACAGTTGTTGGCCCGTATTTGTCTTTCCACTCAATCTCCCCTCCGGACAGATTATGCAAAGAAAGAACATTTTCCTGACATTGATAATTCCAGGGCCCAACTATCCGGGGAAAAATATGAATGTGTACGTGCAGCCGCTTAAGGACGAATTGCAAGAAGCCTGGGATAATGGGTTCAAGACATAGGACGCCTATAGCAAATGAAACTTCATAATGCGTGTCTGGTACATGTACTCGACGCATGACTTGCCGGCGTATGCGCTATTCGTTGGCTGGTGTGTGCATGGAAGGTTCCCGTGCCCCACATGCAAGGGAGCTCTTGAGTTTTGTTGGCTTCAGGCCGGTCGCAAGTTTTCTTGCTTCGACATGCATAGACAGTTCCTGGATCCTCGCCATAAGTTCAGGAAAGACAAGAAGAACTTCATCAGAGGTAGAGTTGTCAAAAACTCTGCACCACCTGCGTTGACAGGCTAACAGACCCTGGATCAGTTAAACGCTCTCGAGCCAGATCCAGAGAGTCCAGGGTACTTCAAGGGGTATAATTCTGAGCAAGCCTGGACTCACAAAACATGCTTATGGGATCTGCCTTACTTCAAAGACCTCCTTTTCCCACACAACATCGACGTGATGCACACTGAGAAGAATATCGCCGAGGCACTTTTTGGTACATTGTTCGGCATAGATGGGAAGTCAAAGGATAATACTAAGGCTAGAGTCGATCTGGAGGCGCTATGTGATAGGCCGTTACAAAACATGAAAGAACCGAAAGGAAAGCAGAACAGGACGAAGCCAAAGGCATGGTTCAATCTTGGAAGGCCAGCTATGTGGGAAATTATCTTGTGGGTGAAAATGCAGTTGATGTTCCCCGATGGGTATGCAGCGAATCTAAAGAGGGGAGCGAGTCTTGATAAATTGAAGATATTTGGTCTCAAGAGTCATGATTGGCACATATGGATTGAGCGGGTAATGCCGGTGATGTTGCGTGGCTTCATCCCTGAGGATGAATGGCTAATACTGGAAGAACTCAGCTATTTCTTCCATGTTCTTTGTGCGAAAGAACTATCACCTGGCGTGCTAGAAGAAATGGAAGAGTTGGCGCCAGAGTTGATCTGCAAGTTGGAGAAGATCTTTCCACCGGGCTTCTTTAATCCAATGCAGCATTTGATTTTGCATCTCCCGACCGAGGCAAGATTGGGGGGGGGGGGCTGTGCAAAATCATTGGTGCTACCCAACTAAGAGGATGCAGAAGACGCTTCGAGAAAAATGTAAAAATAAACGTAGAATTGAAGCGTCTATGGCTGAGGCATTCATCACTGAGGAGGCAGCAAACTTCGTGACAGCACACTACGAAACCAAAAATCGTCATTTGCATAATCCGAAGCCTCGGTACAATGCTGACGAGCCTAAAAAGGGTGGATCCAACCTCAGCCTATTCAAAGGCAATCTCGCACTAGCCAGTGTTTCAAATCCAGTATCTTTGGATAACGAAGAATGGCGGACCATTTCGTTGTATATCTTCAACAACCTGATAGAAGTGCGGCCGTACATCGAGTAAGTTCTCGGTACATTGTTTCGCAACTTCTATTTCCTTTGAACTGCTCTTATTCCTGGATATTTCATACAGTCGATACGTCACCCTATTCTCGTATGGAGCGGTGATCCAAAAGGATTCCGTCGAAGAGTATGAGCTTCTCGCAAAGCAAGGAGACGGCTATCCCGGTTTCATCTCTTGGTTCAAACAAACGGTAAATTCTATTAGACAATTTCATTTCATTCGCTAATTTGTGCGTAATGCAACAATCCTTTCATATTAAACTTGTAGGCTAATTCAGAGTCTATGGACGCCGAATTGAGACAAGTCGCTAATGGTTTTGACTATAAGGTCCGTTCATTTGGCAAAGAGCTGTCTATGGCCAACTGAAAGTCTACAAATTGTTGTGTATCTGCTACCGGCGAAGGAGGTACCGAGTATTACGGGAGAGTTGAAGCAATTTATGAACTTCTATTCTATGGTGAAAACCCACCGAATGTGGTAGTCTTCAAATGTTATTGGTTTCAGCCGAAGGAGACTAGAAGGACTCATGAACATATAGGGCTAGTTGAAATCAACCAAAGCACCCATTTAGATGTTCCTGATGTCTATATTATGGCTCAACAGGCGACCCAAGTATTCTATCTACCCTGGGCCTGCCAAACTAATCCAAATCTGAAAGGTTGGGATGTCGTTTATGAAGTTCCGCCACGTGCTAGACTATCTCCCCCAAAGGAAGAGGATTATGAACCTCACATTAACCCAGACACATATGAAGGAGAATTCTTCCAAGAGACACGTCTTTCCAAAAAGCGTTTCAAGAACCGGTATACTTCACCCCAAAACATTGAAGTAGACAGCGACAGTGAATCCCACATCACCCCAGAGGAGGAACAAGAAGAGCCGGAACAAGAAGAGGTTACTGCTGCGGACGACCTCTCAATGCTTGACCGATTACGTAAAGGTGGCCTTCCACATGTTGATGCCACTGAACCCTATGAGCCCGTCATTGATTATAGTGATGATGATGATTATGCATTTATTGATGATACTGATCGAGATTATTAGTAGTGTCAGGTATTCAATTTTTTTATGTTGTACTTGATGATGATACACTTAAGTGATATACATATTATTATTCATGTCGGTATTTTTTTTATGCTGTACTAATTTCGTTTACTCTTTGTCATGGCAGGTGTTGAAAGATGGAAGGGGAGCCGACTGAGGCCAAGGACAAATGTGCCCAAATTGAAGGTGTGCCACACCATCAAGGTAGCTCCAGCTTATATCAGTTCGAGAGGAATTGGGTAATGTGGTTTGCTTCATTATTAATGCAATTCATTCATCATGCTAGCTTGATCCCTTTAATTACTAATTTACTTTGTTTCTCTCTTTCAGGCATGCTACAATAAGACGGATAAGGTGCCAGAGGGGTACGACCTTTATGCCATGGCCCACACTGCATCTTACAAGCAAGTCAAGGGGAAGGCGAGGAAAGGGGAGGAGTTTAACCCGAGCCAGATCCCCTACAATCCAGAGCAGGTGATGATATCTAGTGGCGGGAGGTCCCGTGGCTCCATAGCCATTGATCCAGAGATTGCTCCTGAGACCACGGTGAGTTTAATTTGAATGGACGTTACTTGCTAGTCTTAACATTTGAGTGTCATCATGCTAACGAAACATTGGAAATGATCTTTGGTGCAGCGTTACTCCACACAAACATCACACGATCCTTCTCCAGCTACTGGCCTGAGCCAGCCCGCTCCCACACCTCCATGATCAAGGTAAGTTTCTCTAGTTTTTTGCTTAAAAATGCATAAAGACCTAGACTTAGCTTTATTTCATCCAATATGCTTACCTTAATGACCTAGACGTAGCTTCTTTTCCTGCAAAATGACTTAATAAGCTTACTGACCTCCAAACCCAGCCATTTTACCTAAGTTAGCTCTAAAACGATCTATACTTAGCTTTGTTCCCTCCAAAATGACCTAAGTTAGTTATAATATGCTTAGTTAACTAGGTTTGCTCAATAATGACATGTACTTACCTTACTTATGTAAAAACGGCATAATTATCTTAGTTAGCTCATAAATGATCCATTTTACCTACATTAGCTCTAAAATGATGCATTTTACCTAAGTTAGCTCATAAACGATCCATTTCACCTAAGTTACCTCACAAACGATTGCGTGCTTCTTCTTCTAGTCTTCTTCTTCTAGTCACCTTTTCCTAACTTTCTTATTTGCCATTTTGCAGATTTCATTCACTTCTCGGGAGCTAGTTTGCTATGATGGAGTGCTTATTTTTAATTTCATTCTCTTCTAGTATTCTTCTAGCTTGCTACGATGGAACTTGCTATCTTGATGAAACTTTGCATTGTAATATGTGTGTGCAACTTTGCTATCTTGATGGAACTTGCTATGTATGAGTGGATGGAACTATATATGTATGTATGATGAAACTTATGTGCTGTTAAATAGCTCTGTGAAATATATCTATATATGTCATATATATTTTCTGGGAAAATTGTTGGATTTAAAAAAACAGAAAAAAGAGCCAATATGCAGGCTCTTTGCCGTCAGCCACCGACGGCAAAGGTCTCTTTGCCATCAGCAGCGGATGGCAAAGAGGCCACGTGGCAGGCAACTCTGCTTCCTGGGAGGCTGACTTATTTGGTCAGTTTGCCAATAGTGGCTGACTGCAAAGAGAAAAAAAACTTTGCCTACAGCGGCGGACGACAAAGGCCCTCCGATGTTTGCCATCAGCGGCCGACGGCAAAGGCTTGCCGTTAACCACCTAACGGAGTAACAACGCAATTATTGCCATCATTATTCTTTGCCATCGGCAGCTGATGGCAAAGGACCCTTTGCCGTCAGCCGCCCGAAGCGGACGGCAATGTAGCTCTTTGCCGTCCCGTACGTTGCCGTCCACTTTTGCCGTCAGCGGCGGACGGCAAAGACCTTTGCCGTTCGCCATACGTGCCTTTGCCGTCCGCCATGGTTGATGGCAAAGTAGCTGATTCCTGTAGTAACATAGTCACCTACATTAAACTCACGCTTTTGTATCCTTTTGTTATGCCATCTTTTAACCTTTTTTGAAACAGTTTGGCATTTTCATAAGCTTGGGTTCTCCATTCATCAAGTGAGCTAATGTCAAACAACCTCTTCTCACCGGCAAGTTTGAAATCATAATTAAGCTGTTTAATAGCCCAATATGCCTTATAATCTAATTCGAGATGTAAGTGACAAGCCTTTCCATAAACCAATTTATATGGAAACATATCCATAGGATTTTTATATGCAATTCTATAAGCCCATAATGCATCATCAAGTTTCTTGGACCAATTCTTTCTAGATCTATTAACAGTCTTTTGCAAAATTAATTTAAGTTCTCTATTACTCAATTCTACTTGACCGCTAAACTGTGGGTGATAAGTGTTGGGGAACATAGCAGAAATTCTAAATTTTCTACGCAACACCAAGATCAATCTATGGAGATTCTAGCAACAAGAGTGAGGGGAGTGTATCTTCATACCCTTGAAGATCGCGATGCGGAAGTGTTGCAAGAATGCGGCCGGTGGAGTCGTACACGAAGCAATTCAGATCGCGGCCAAATCCGATCTAAGCACCGAACAATGGTGCCTCCGTGTTCAACACACGTGCATCCCTGTGATGTCTCCCGTGCCTTGATCCAGCAAGGAGAGAGGGAGAGATTGGGGAAGACTCCGTCCAGCAGCAGCACAATGGCGTGGTGGTGATGGAGGAGCGTGGCACTCCAGCAGGGCTTCGCCAAGCACTGCGAGAGACGAGGAGGGAAAGGGGTAGGGCTGCGCCGAGAGAGAGGCAAACTCGTGTTCTTGGCAGCCCCAAAACCCCTACTATATATAGGGGAAGGGGAGGGGCTGCGCCCCCATCTAGGGTTCCCTCCCTAGGGGTGGAGGCTAGCCCTAGATGCATCTGGGGGCGGCTAGAGAGGGAGCGAGAGAGGGGGGGCGCACACTAGGTGGGCCTTAGGCCCATCTGAGCCTAGGGTTTTCCCCCTTCCCCCCTTCCCTGCGCCTTGGGCCTCTTGTGGGAGGCGCACCAGCCCAGCTAAGGGTTGGTCCCTTCCCACACTTGGCCCACACAGGCCTCCGGGGTTGGTGGCCCCTCCCGGTGGACCCCCGAAACCCTTCCGGTGGTCCCGATACATTACCGGTGACCCCCGAAATACTTCCGGTGGCCAAAACCTCACTTCTTATATATTATTCTTTACCTCTGGACCATTCCGGAACTCCTTGTGACGTCCGGGATCTCATCCGGGACTCCTAACAACATTCGGTAACCACATACAAACTTCCCTTATAACCCTAGCGTCATCGAACCTTAAGTGTGTAGACCCTACGGGTTCGGGAATCATGCAAACATGACCAAGACATCTCTCCAGCCAATAACCAACAGCGGGATCTAGATACCCATGTTGGCTCCCACATGTTCCACGATGATCTCGTCGGATGAACCACGATGTCGGGGATTCAATCAATCTCGTATACAATTCCCTTTGTCAATCGGTACGTTACTTGCCCGAGATTTTATCGTCGGTATCCCAATACCTCGTTCAATCTCGTTACCGGCAAGTCACTTTACTCGTTTTGTAATGCATGATCCCGTGACTAACTACTTAGTCACATTGCACTCATTACGATGATGCATTACCGAGTGAGCCCAAAGATACCCCTTCATCACACGGAGTGACAAATCCCAGTCTCGATTGGTGCCAACCCAACAGACACTTTCAGAGATACCTGGAGTGCACCTTTATAGCCACCCAGTTAGGTTATGACGTTTGGCACACCCAAAGAATTCCTACGGTATCCGAGAGTTGCACAATCTCATGGTCTAAGGAAATGATACTTGACATTAGAAAAGCTCTTAGCAAACGAACTACACGATCTTGTGCTATGCTTAAGATTGGGTCTTGTCCATCACATCATTCTCCTAATGTTGTGATCCCGTTATGAATGACATGCAATGTCCATGGTCAGGAAACCATAACCATCTATTGATCAACGAGCTACTCAACTAGAGGCTCACTAGGGACATGTTGTGGTCTATGTTTTCACACATGTATTACGGTTTCCAGTTAATACAATTATAACATGAACAATAGACAATTATCATGAACAAGGAAATACAATAATAACCATTTTATTATTGCCTCTAGGGCATATTTCCAACAGTCTCCCACTTGCAATAGAGTCAATAATCTAGTTCACATCACTATGTGATTGTAATGAATCCAACACCCATGGGGTTTAATCATATCTCGCTTTTGAGAGAGGTTATTAGTCAACGGGTCTGAATCTCTCAGATCCGTGTGTTCTTTACAAATCTCCATGTCATCTCCTAGATGCAACTTCCATGCGCTATTTGGAACTATTCCAAATAACTGCTCTACTATACGAATCCGGTCTACTACTCAGAGTCATCCAGATTAGTGACAAAGTTTGCATCGGCGCAACCCTTTACGATGAACTTTTTTACCACCTCCATAATCGAGAAAATTTCTTAGTCCATTAGTTACTAAGGATAAGTCTGACCACTGTACTCCTGTGATTCATTCCTGGATCACTCTTGTACCCCTTGACTGACTCATGGCAAGGCACACTTCAGGTGCGGTACACAGCATATCATACTATAGAGCCTACGTCTAAAGCATAGGGGAAGACCTTCGTCCTTTCTCTCTTTTCTCCCATGGTTAGGTCTTGAGTCTCACTCAATACTCGCACCTTATAACACAGCCAAGAACTCCTTCTTTGCTGATTTATTTTGAACTCCTTCAAAATCTTGTCATGGTATTTATTTATTTGAAAGTACCATTAAGCGTTTTTGATCGATCCTTATAGATCTTGATGCTCAATGTTCAAGTAGCTTAATCCAGGTTTTCCATTGAAAATCACTTTTCAAATAACCCTATATGCTGTCCAGAAAATCTACACCATTTCTGATCAACAATATGTTAACAACATATACTCATCAGAAATTCTATAGTGCTCCCACTCACTTCTACAAGTTTCTCATAAACTTTGTATAAACCCGAAATCTTTGATCATCTCATCAAAGCGTATATTCCAACTCTGAGATGCTTACTCCAATCCTTAGAAGGATTGCTGGAGTTTTGCATACTTGTTAGCATCTTATAGGATTGACAAAACCTTTTGGTTGTATCATATACAACCATTCCTCAGAAAAATCATCGAGGAAACAATGTTTTGACATCCTATCTGCAAGATTTCATAAATAATGCAGTAACTGCTAATATAATTTCAATAGACCCTGAGCATCGCTACGAGTAAGAAAGTCTCATCGTAGTTAACTCCTTGAACTTGTCGGAAAATCATCTTAGCGACAAGTCGAGCTTTCTTAATGGTGACACTTACCATCATTGTCCGTCTTCCTTTTAAAATCCATCTGTACCCAACAGCCTTACAACCATCAAGTAGTTCTTCCAAAGTCCACATGGATCCTCTCTCGGATTTTATGGCCTCGAGCCATTCGTCGGAATCCGGGCCTACCATCGCTTCTCCATAGCTCGTAGGTTCATTGTTGTCTAGCAACATGACCTCCAAGACAGGATTACCGTACCATTCTGAAGTAGTACACGTCCCTGTCGACCTACGAGGTTTGGTAGTGACTTGATCCGAAGTTTCATGATCACTATCATAAGCTTCCACTTCAATTGATGTAGGCACCACAGGAACAACTTCCTGTGCCGTGCTACACACTAGTTGAAGTGATGGTTCAATAACCTTATCAAGTCTCCACCATCCTCCCACTCAATTCTTTCGAGAGAAACTTTTCCTCGAGAAGGGACCCATTTTTAGAAACAGTTACTTTTGCTTCCAGATCTGAAATAGGAGGTATACCCAACTATTTTGGGTGTCCTATGAAGATGCATTTATCCGTTTTGGGTTTGAGCTTATTAGGATGAAACTTTTTCACATAAGCGTCGCAGCCCCAAACTTTCAAGAAACGACAGCTTAGGTTTCTCTAAACCATAGTTCACACGGTGTCATCTGAACAGAATTACATGGTGCCCTATTAAAGTGAATGTGGTTGTTTCTAATGCCTAACTCATAAACGATAGCGGTAATTCAATAAGGGACATCATGGTATGCCCCATATCCAATAGGGTGCATCTATGATGTTCGGATACACCATCACACTATGGTGTTCTAGGCGGTATTAGTTGTGAAACAATTTCCACAATGTCTTAATTGTGTACCAAACTCGCAACTCAGATATTCATCTCTATGATCATATCATAGACATTTTATCCTCTTGTCACGACGATCTTCAACTTCACTCTGAAATTACTTGAACCTTTCAATAATTCAGACTTGTGTTTCATCAAGTAAATGTACTTAGCATCTACTCAAATCATCTGTGAAGTAAGAACATAACGATATCCACTGCATGCCTCAGCACTCATTGGGCTGCACACATCAAAATGTATTACTTCCAACAAGTTGCTTTCTTGTTCCATCTTACTGAAAACGAGGCTTTTCAGGCATCTTGCCTATGTGTTATGATTTGCATGTCTCAAGTGATTCAAAATAAAGTGAGTCCAAACGATCCATCTGCATGGAGTTTCTTCATGTGTATATACCAATAGACATGGTTCGCATGTCTCAAACTTTTCAAAAACGAGTGAGTCCAAAGATCCATCAACATGGATCTTCTTCATGCGTTTTATACCAATATGACTCCAATGGCAGTGCCACAAGTATGTGGTACTATCATTACTATCTTATATCTTTTGGCATGAACATGTGTAGCACTACGACCGAGATTCAATAAACCATTCATTTTAGGTGCAAGACCATTGAAGGTATTATTCAAATAAGCAGAGTAACCATTATTCTCCTTAAATGAATAATTGTATTGTGATAAACATAATCCAATCATGTCTATGCTCAAAGCAAACACCAAATAACCATTATTTAGGTTTAACGCCAATCTCGATGGTAGAGGGAGCATGCGATGCTGGATCACATCAACCTTGGAAACACTTCCAGCACATATCGTCATCTCACCTTTAGCTAGTGTCCGTTTATTCCGCAGCTTTTATTTCGAGTTACTAACACTTAGCAACCGAACCGGTATCTAATACCCTGATGCTACTAGGAGTACTAGTAAAGTACACATTAATATAATGTATATCCAATATACTTTTGTCGACCTTGCCAGCCTTCTCATCTACCAAGTATCTAGGGTGGTTCTGCTTCAGTGACCGTTCCCCTCATTACAGAAGCACTTAGTCTCGTGTTTGGGTTCAACCTTGGGTTTCTTCACTAGAGCAGCAATTGTCTTGCCGTTTCATGAAGTATCCCTTCTTACCCTTGACGTTCTTGAAACTAGTGGTTTCACTAACCATCAACAATTGATTCTCCTTCTTGATTTCTACTTTCGTGGTGTCAAACATCACGAATATTTCAAGGATCATCATATCTATCCCTGATATGTTATAGTTCATCACGAAGCTCTAGTAGCTTGGTGGCAATTACGTTGGAGAAACATCACTATCTCATGTGGAAGATTAACTCCCACTCGATTCAAGTGATCATAGTACCCAGACAATCTGAGCACATGCTCAAGGATTGAGCTTTTCTCCCTTAGTTAGTAGGGTAAGAAACTCGTCGGAGGTCTTATACCTTTTGACGTGGGCACGAGCCTGAAATCCCAATTTCAGCCCTTAGAACATCTCGTATGTTCCGCGACGTGTCAAAAAACGTCTTCGGCGCCTCAATTCTAAACCATTTAACATTACGGAACTATCACGTAGTCATCAAAACGTGTATGTTAGATGTTCACAACATCCACAAACGACGTTCGAGGTTCAGCACACCGAACGGTGCATTAAGGACTTAAGCCTTCTGCGCAGCAATAAGGACAATCCTCAGTTTATGGACCCAGTCCGCATAATTGCTACTTTTAACTTTCAACTAAATTTTCTCTAGGAACATATCTAAAATAGTAGAACTAAAACGCGAGCTACGACATAATTTGCAAAGACCTTTTGACTATGCTCAGGATAATTAAGTTCATCTAATGAACTCCCACTCAGATAGACATCCCTCTAGTCGTCTAAGTGATACATGATCCGAGTCAACTAGGCCGTGTCCGAGCATTACGTGAGACGGACTAGTCATCATCGGTGAACATCCTCATGTTGATCGCATCTGCTATACAACTCATGTTCGACCTTTCGGTCTCTTGTGTTCCGAGGCCATGTCTGTACATGCTAGGCTCGTCAAGTCAACCTAAGTGTTTTGCATGTGTAAATCTGGCTTACACCCGTTGTATGCGAACGTTAGAGTCTATAACACCCGATCATCACGTGGTGCTTCGAAACAACGAACCTTCGCAACGTTGCACAGTTAGGGGGAACACTTTCTTGAAATTTTATGAGGGATCATCTTATTTATGCTACCATCGTTCTAAGCAAATAAGATGAAAACATGATAAACATCACATGCAATCAAATAGTGACATGATATGGCCAATATCATTTTGCTCCTTTTGATCTCCATCTTCGGGGCGCCATGATCATCATCATCACCGGCATGACACCATGATCTCCATCATCATGATCTCCATCATCATGTCTCCATGAAGTTGTCTCACCAACTATTACTTCTACTACTATGGCTAACGGTTTAGCAATGAAGTAAAGTAATTACATGGCGTTATTCAGTGACACGCAGGTCATACAATAAATAAAGACAACTCCTATGGCTCCTGCCGGTTGTCATACTCATCGACATGCAAGTCGTGATTCCTATTACAAGAATATGATCAATCTCATACATCACATATATTTCATTCATCACATCCTTCTTGGCCATATCACATCACACGGCATATGCTACAAAAACATGTTAGACGTCCTCTAATTGTTGTTGCAAGTTTTTACGTGGTTGCTATAGGTTTCTAGCAAGAACGTTTCTTACCTACGCCAAAACCACAACGTGATATGCCAATTGCTATTTAACCTTCATAAGGACCCTTTTCATCGAATCTGATCCGACTAAAGTGGGAGAGACTGGTACCCGCTATCTACCTTATGCAACAAGTGCATGTCAGTCAGTGGAACCTGTCTCATGTAAGTGTACATGTAAAGTTGGTCTGGGCCGCTTCATCCCACAATACCGTCGAAACAAGATAGGACTAGTAACGGTAAGCATATTGAACAAAATCAACGCCCACAACAACTTGTGTTCTACTCTTGCATAGAATGTACGCACTAGACCTAGCTCATGATGCCACTGTTGGGGAACGTGGCAGAAATTCAAAATTTACTACGCATCACCAAGATCAATCTACGGAGATTCTAGCAAGAAGAGAGAGGGGAGTGTATCTTCATACCCATGAAGATCGCGATACGGAAGCGTTGCAAGAACGCGGTCGGTGGAGTGGTACACGAAGCAATTCAGATCACAGCCGAATCCGATCTAAGCACCGAACAACGGTACCTCCGCTTTCAACACACGTGCAGCCCGGTGACGTCTCCCGTGCCTTGATCCAGCAAGGAGAGAGGGAGAGGTTGGGGAAGACTCCGTCCAGCAGCAGCACAATGGCGTGGTGGTGATGGAGGAGCGTGGCACTCTAGCAGGGCTTCACCAAGCACTGCGAGACACGAGGAGGGAAAGGGGTAGGGCTGTGCCAAGAGAGAGGGAAACTCGTGTTCTTGGTAGCCTCAAAACCCCCACTGTATATAGGGGAAGGGGAGGGGCTGCACACCCATCTAGGGTTACCCCCTAGGGGTGGCGGCCAGCCCTAGATGCATCTGGGGGGCGTCCAGAGAGGGAGAGAGGGGGGGCACCCTAGGTGGGCCTTAGGCCCATCTGAGCCTAGGGTTTTCCCCCTTCCCCCCTTCCCTGCGCCTTGGGCCTCTTGTCGGAGGCGCAACAGCCCACCTAGGGGCTGGTCCTTTCCCACACTTGGCCCACTCAGGCCTCCAGGGTTGGTGGCCCCTCCCGATGGACCCCCGGAACCCTTCCGGTGGTCCCGGTACATTACCGGTGTCATACATTACCGGTGACACCCGAAATACTTCCGGTGGCCAAAGCCTCACTTCCTATATATTATTCTTTACATCCGGACCATTCCGGAAATCCTCGTGACGTCCGGGATCTCATCTGGGACTCCGAACAACATTTGGTAACCACATACAAACTTCCCTTATAACCCTAGCGTCATCGAACCTTAAGTGTGTAGACCCTACGGGTTCGGGAATCATGCAGACATGACCGAGACATCTCTCCGGCCAATAACCAACAACGGGATCTGGATACCCATGTTGGCTCCCACATGTTGCATGATGATCTCATCGGATGAACCACGATGTCGGGCATTCAATCAATCCCGTATACAATTCCCTTTCTCAATCGGTACGTTACTTGCCCGAGATTCGATCGTCAGTATCCCAATACCTCATTCAATCTTGTTACCGGCAAGTCACTTTACTCGTTCCGTAATGCATGATCCCGTGACTAAGTACTTAGTCACATTGAGCTCATTATGATGATGCATTACTGAGTGGGCCCAGAGATACCTCTTCGTCACACGGAGTGACAAATCCCAATCTCGATTCGTGCCAACCCAACAGACACTTTCGAAGATACATGTATTGCACCTTTATTGCCACCCAGTTACGTTGTGACATTTGGTACACCCAATGCATTCCTACGGTATCCGGGAGTTGCACAATCTCATGGTCTAAGGAAATGATACTTGACATTAGAAAAGCTCTTAGCAAACGAACTACACGATCTTGTGATATGCTTAAGATTGGGTCTTGTCCATCACAACATTCTCCTAATAATGTGATCCCGTTATCAATGACATCCAATGTCCATGGTAAGGAAACCATAACCATCTATTGATCAACGAGCTAGTCAACTAGAGGCTCACTAGGGACATGTTGTGGTCTATGTATTCACACATGTGTTACGGTTTCCAGTTAATACAATTATAGCATGAACAATAGAAAATTATCATGAACAAGGAAATACAATAATAACCATTTTATTATTGCATCTAGGGCATATTTCCAACAATAAGGAGATGCAATTCTACTTAGCAAGCATTTTACAAAAAGCACCATCAATAAAATGTGAACCACCATCAGTCACTAAGTATCTAGGGACTCCAAACCTCGGAAAAATAACTTCTTTAAGCATCTTAATAGAGGTGTTATGATCAACACTACTAGTTGGAATAGCTTCTACCCACTTAGTAACGTAATCAACAGCAACTAAAATATGTGTATACCCATTAGAGGCAGGAAAAGGTCCCATATAATCAAAGCCCCAAACATCAAATGGTTCAATAACAAGAGAATAGTTCATAGGCATTTCTTGACATCTACTAATATTACCAATTCTTTGACATTCATCACAAGACAAGACAAACTTACGAGCATCTTTGAAGAGAGTAGGCAAATAAAAACCATATTGCAATACCTTATGTGCAGTTCTATCTCGAGCGTGGTGTCCTCCATATGCCTCGGAGTGACACTTGCGTAGGATCTGTTCATGTTTATGCTCAGGTACACAACGTCTAATGACACCCTCTACTCCATTATAAAGGTGCGGGTCATCCCAGAAGTAATGTCTTAAATCATAGAAGATCTTTTTCTTTTGTTGATATGTAAAACTAGGTGGCATGAATTTAGCAACAATGTAATTAGCATAATCAGCATACCATGGAGCAGTGCGAGAAGCATTTATTACAGCTAATTGTTCATTAGGAACACTATCATTAATAGGTAGTGGGTCATCAAGAACATTCTCTAACCTAGACAAGTTGTCTGCAATGGGGTTCTCAGCTCCCTTTCTATCAATAATATGTAAATCAAATTCTTGTAACAAGAGAACCCACCTAATAAGTCTAGGTTTAGCATCTTTCTTTTCCATAAGATATTTAATAGCAGCATGACTAGTGTTTATAGTTACTTTAGAATCAACAATATAAGGTCTGAAATTATCACAAGCAAATACAACTACTAAAAGTTCTTTTTCAGTAGTAGCATAATTTTTCTGGGCACTGTCTAGAGTTTTACTAGCATATTGAATTAGATTTAGTTTCTTATCAACTCTTTGTCCTAGAACAGCACCTACATCATAATCGCCAGCATCACACATAATATCAAAGGGTAAATTCCAATCAGGAGGTTGAACAATAGGTGCAAAAACCAAAGCTTTCTTAAGTATTTCAAATTCTTCTTCACAATCATCATCGAAGAAAAAAGGAATATCTTTTTGTAATAGATTAGTCAGAGGCCTAGAGATTTTGGAAAATTCCTTAATGAACCTCCTATAAAAACTGGCATGACCAAGGAAACTTTTTAAACCTTTGATGTCCTTGGGACATGGCATTTTTCAATGGCATCAACTTTAGCTTTATCAATTTCAATACCTCTTTCAGAAATTTTATGCCCCAAGACAATGCCTTCATTAACCATAAAGTGGCACTTATCCTAGTTCAAAACAAGACTAGTATCTTCGCATCTCTGCAAAACTCGTTCAAGGTTGCTCAAGCAATCATCAAAGGAGGATCCATAAACGGAGAAATCATCCATGAATACCTGACAAATCTTTTCACAAAAGTCAGAGAATATAGCCATCATGCATCTTTGAAAAGTAGTAGGTGCATTACATAAACCAAAAGGCAAACGTCTATAAGCAAAAGCACCGAAAGGGCACGTAAAAGTAGTCTTTTCTTGATCATCTGCTGACACATGTATTTGAGAGAAACCAGATTAACCATCTAGAAAGCAAAAATGTGTATGTTTGGATAGTCTTTCTAGCATTTGATCAATAAAAGGTAAAGGGTAATGATCCTTTTTAGTAGGTTTATTTAATTTGCGGAATAAATTACCATCCTATAACCTGTAATAATTCTTTGTGGGATCAATTCATCTTTATCATTAGGAACAACAGTAATACCTCCCTTCTTAGGGACACAATGGACAGGACTTGCCCACTTACTATCAGCAACGGGATAAATTATACATGCCTCTAGGAGCTTTAATATTTCCGTTCTTACCACTTCCTTCATCTTAGGGTTTAACCGTCGTTGATGATCAATAACTGGTTTGGCGTCTTCTTCGAACTTAATTTTGTGTTGGCATAGAGTGGTACTAATGCCCTTAAGATCATCATGAGTATATCCAATAGCAGCACAGTGCTTATTCAGAGTTTTTAATAATCTTTCCTCCTCCTGCTCTGAAAGGCTAGCACTAATAATAACAAGATATATCTTATTTTCATCAAGATAAGCATATTTAAGAGTATCAGGTAATGGTGTAAGTTCAAACACGGGGTCACCCTTTGGTGATGGAAGATCCCCTAGGATTTCAACAGGTAAGTTGTGTTACAAAATAGGACCATGTTTAATGAATACTTCATCTATTTCCCTTCTTTCATTCATGAACATATCATTTTCATGATCTAGCAAATATTGTCCTAAAGGATCAGTAGGAGGCACAACAATAGAAGCAAGACCAATAATTTCATCCTTACTAGACAGTTCTTTATCAGGTGGTTGTCTATGAAATTTAGCAAAATTAAACTCATGAGTCATATCATCCAAGCCAATCGTGACAACATCTTTTTTGCAATCAATTCTAGCATTAACAGTATTTAAGAAGGGTCTACCAAATATAATGGGACAAAAGTTATCTTGTGGGTAACCAAGAACGAGAAAATCAGCAGGATATTTAGCTTTCCCACACAAGACTTCAACATCTCTAACAATCCCAATTGGTGAAATAGTATCTCTATTGGCAAGCTTAATTGTAACATCAATATTTTCTATCTCAGCAGGTGCAATATCATGCATAATTTCTTGATATAAGGAGATAGGTATTGCACTAGCACTAGCACCCATATCACATAAGCCATGATAACAATGATCTCCTATTTTAACAAAAATAACAGGCATGCCTACAACGGGTCTATGTTTCTTAGCATCATGTTTAGAAATTCTAGGAGCTTCATTACAGAAATAGATAACATGCCCATCAATATTATCAGCCAAGAGATCTTTAACCACGGCAACATTAGGTTCAACTTGAATTTTCTCAGGGGGTTTATATGTCTTAATATTACTTTTGTTGACAACAGTTGAATTTTTAGCATGATCCTTCATCTTCACAGGGAAATGAGGTTTCTCAATATAAGTAGTAGGGACAATAGGATCATTATAAGTGATAGTATTTTCTTAAACTTTAATAGGTGCAACTACTTTTACTTCAGTGGGAGGATTATATTTAAACCACTTCTCCTTAGGGAGATCAACATGAGTAGCAAATGATTCACAGAAAGAAGCTACTATCTTAGAGTCAAGTCCATATTTAGTGCTAAATCCACGAAAAACATCGATATCCATAAAAGATTTAACACAATCAAAATTAGAAGTCATACCTGACTCCTTACCATCGTCGGAATCCCAAACTTCAATGTTGCATTTAATTCTTTCCAATAGATCCCACTTGAATTCAGTAGTCTTCATCATAAAAGATCCAACACGAGAAGTATCAAGCATGGTGCGATTGTTGAGAGAAAGTCGAACATAAATTTTTTGAGTAACCATTTCTCTTGAGAGCTCATGATTGGGGCATGAATATAACATTGACTTAAGCCTCACCCAGGCTTGATCGATGCTTTCTCCTTCGCGAGGCCAAAAAATATATATGTAATTACGATCACGATGAACAAGATGCATATGATAGAACTTCTGGTGAAATTCCAACTTCAATCGTTTATAGTTCCAGTATCCCATATCATCACATAGCCTATACCATGTCAATGTGTCTCCCTTCAAACATAAAGGGAAAACCTTCTTCTTGATAACATCCCCAGGCATACCTGCAAGTTTAAATAATCCACAAACTTCATCTACATAGATTAGGTGCAAGTCGGGATGTAATGTTCCATCTCGTGTAAAAGGATTAGCTAGCAGTTTCCCTACCATACCAGAAGGAATTTCAAAGTAAACATTTTCAGTAGGTTTAGTAGGATGAGGAGCAACTCTTTTCTCTACTGGTCCAGGTGAAGATACCCCGAACAAGCCCCTCAAAGGATTAGTTTCCATAGTAACAAGTGACAGTAAATTTCAGCACACTGTATAAATTTTTCCTTACCAAGTTCCACTTACCAAAGGCGCTTCACTCCCCGGCAACGGCGCCAGAAAAGAGTCTTTATGACCCACAAGTGTAGGGGATCTGTAGTCCTTTTGATAAGTAAGAGTGTCGAACCCAACAAGGAGCAGAAGGAAATGACAAGCGGTTTTCAGTAAGGTATTCTCTGCAAGCACTGAAATTGTAGGTAACAGATAGTTTTGTGATAAGATAATTTGTAATGGGTAACAAGCAATGAAAGTAAATACGGTGCAGCAAGGTTTCCCAATTCTTTTGGTAGCAAAGGACAAGCCTGGACAAGTTCTTATATGAGAAAAGTGCTCCCGTGGACACATGGGAATTATCGTCAAGCTAGTTTTCATCACGCTCATATGATTCGCGTTCGTTACTTTGATAATTTGATATGTGGGTGGACCGGTGCTTGGGTAATGCCCTTTCTTGGACAAGCATCCCACTTATGATTAACCCCTATTGCAAGCATCCGAAACTAAAAAAGAAGTATTAAGGTAAACCTAACCATAGCATGAAACATGTGGATCCAAATCAGCCCCTTACGAAGCAACACATAAACTAGGGTTTAAGCTTCTGTCACTCTAGCAACCCATCATCAACTTATTACTTCCCAATGCCTTCGTCTAGGCCCAAACAATGGTGAAGTGCCATGTAGTCAACATTCACATAACACCACTAGAGGATAGACAACATACATCTTATCAAAATATCGAACGAATACCAAATTCACATGACTACTTATAGCAAGACTTCTCCCATGTCCACAGGAAAAAACGTGCTACTCACAAATAATATTTATATTCATAATCAGAGGGGTATTGATATGCATTATGGATCTGAACATATGATCTTCCACCAAATAAATCAACTAGCATCAACTACAAGGAGTAATCAACACTACTAGCAACCCACATGTACCAATCTGAGGTTTTGGTACAAAGATTAGATACAAGAGATGAACTAGGGTTTGAGAGGAGATGGTGCTGGTGAAGATGTTGATGGAGATTGACCCCTTCCCGATGAGAGGATCGTTGGTGATGATGATGGTGATGATTTCCCCCTCCCGGAGGGAAGTTTCCCCGGCAGAGCAGCTCCGCCGGAGCCCTAGATTGGTTCCGCCAAGGTTCCGCCACATGGCGGTGGAGTTTCGTCCCGTAAGCTTGCTTATGATTTTTTCCAGGATAAAAGACCTCATATAGCAGAAGATGGGCACCGGAGGCCTGTCAGGGGGCCCACGAGGCGGGGGGCACGCCCTAGGGGGGTGGGCACGCCCCCCACCCTCGTGATAAGGGTGTGGGCCCCATGATGTTGATTCCTTCGCTAGTATTTTTTATTAATTCTAGAAATGACTTTGGCGGAGTTGCAGGACTTTCGGAGCTGTGCAGAATAGGTCTCTAATATTTGCTCCTTTTCCAGCCCAGAATCCCAGCTGCGGCATTCTCCCTCTTCATGTAAAGCTTGTAAAAATAAGAGAGAATAGCCATAAGTATTGTGACATAACGTGTAATAACAGTCCATAATGCAATAAATATTGATATAAAAGCATGATGCAAAATGGACGTATCAGTGGGGTTGCTACAGCTCTTCCTTTCGGTCGATTTTTTATTTGTTTATGAGGCAGTGGAGCCATGACAGCTGGGGTTTTTAATGCTTGTTCTCTCTGCTGGCCGCGCAGGCTAGGGCGCGTGGAGTGCGGAGGAATAGAAGGGTGGATCACTCACCACCGACAAAAACCACCAAAAGAGAGCAGCTTTTCTTTTCTTTGCAAGGAGGAGACATTGCGGCGACACGAAGGCACTATCTTGGAAGAATAGGGACTGGAGGAGCCCAACTTGAACGACAGACCTGGCAATTCTGAGCTGAACTAGCAGCTTGGTAACCATAGCTCTTTGACGACTTTGTCTGTTCCTACCGGGTTCGACCCAATTGCGTGAAGGAAATATGCTCTAGAGGCAATAAAAAGTTATTATTTATTTCCTTATTTCATGATAAATGTTTATTATTCATGCTAGAATTGTATTAAACCGGAAACTAAGTACATGTGTGAATATATAGACAAAACATATTGTCCCTAATATGCCTCTACTAGACTAGCTCGTTAATCAAAGATGGTTGTGTTTCCTAACCATAGAAATGTGTTGTCATTTGATGAATGGAATCACATCTTTCGGAGAATGATGTGATAGACATGACCCATCCGTTAGCTTAGCATTATGATCGTTACAGTTTCATTGCTACTGCTTTCTTCATGCACTACTAGGAAAAGGCATGCTAGTGGCGCACCAGTTTTGCCTTCTATTGGCGCACTACTTGTGCACCATTAGCATCACACCATTAGAATTAAATTCTAATGGCGCACCACTGGTGCGCCATTAGTATTTGGTGTTCTAATGGCGCACCACGTAGTGCGCCATTAGAATTGCCCACAGTGCGCCATTAGAATTCCTCCCAGGGTTATGGCGCACCACATATAAGTGCACCATTAGTAACAATTTTTTTCAAAAAAAAATAGAATTTAAAAAAAAAAATTAAAAATTTTTGTTCAATTTTTTTTGTTTTTTTCTTAATTTCAGGTCACTATGGCTTAATCTCGGGTCAAATCGCACTCCGTGGTCAAACTTCCCAAAAGGTCACCCATCCTCACACTACTCCAGCCCAAGCACGCTTAACTTCAGAGTTCTATCCAACCCCAGCAACAACTCACTTCACAAGCACTTTTGATATATCTAGCATATCAATCCTATTATACCTTGTTGATGTCTAGGACTTTGTTCATGTTCATGACTATGATGAAATTTTGAAAAATATTTCAAACTTCCGGTCATATTACGTATCATTTTTTGAAAGAAAAATAAAAAAAAAATTCAAAACCAATTTTTTTCTGTTACTAGTGGCGCACCACATCCACGGTGCGCCACTAGTAAGTTTGAAATTTTTTGACTTTTTTTGCCTCTAGATTTTGAAAGCCCCGTAATTTTTTTCTGTTAGGTTTTTGGGGATTTTGAAAATGTTTAACGGGGTGCGCCATTACAAGTTTTTTCAAAACTTGTAATGGCGCACCAGTGGACAGTGCGCCATTACTAGTTTGCACTGTCCACAGGTGCGCCATTAGTAACAATTTTTTTTTTCAAAACTACTAATGGCGCACGGTGGGTGTGGTGCGCCATTACTATGTCAACTAGTAATGGCGCACTATACAACGGTGCGCCATTAGTAACAAATTTTTTTTATGTTTTTTTTCAAAACTACGAATGGCGCACCATACACCAGGTGTGCCATTAGTAATATATTACTAATGGCGCACCGAGACATGGTGCGCCATTAGAATATAGTAATGGTGCACCACATGTCTGGTGCGCCATTAGTGGCCATATCATATAGCCCTTTTCCTAGTAGTGATGACTTATACATGTTCCTCAGACTATGAGATTATGCAACCCCCGAATACTAGAGGAACACTTTATGTGCTACCAAATGTCACAATGTAAAAAGGTCATTATAAAGGTGCTCTACAGGTGTCTCCAAAGGTGTTTGTTAGGCTGGCATAGATCGAGATTAGGATTTGTCACTCCGTGTTTCGGAGAGATATATCTGGGCCCTCTCGGTAATACTCATCACTACAACCTTCCAAGCATTGTGACTAATGAGTTAGTTGCGGGACGAAGTATTACGGAACGAGTGAAGAGACTTGACGTAAACGATATTGAACTAGGTATGATGATATCGACGATCAAATCTCGGGCAAAGTAACATACCGATGACAAAGGGAACAACGTATGTCGTTATGCAGTTTGACCGATAAAGATCTGCGTACAATATGTAGGAACCAATATGAGCATCCAGGTTCCGCGATAGGCTATTGACCATAGATGAGTCTCAATCATGTCTACATAGTTCTCGAACCCGTAGGGTCCGCACGCTTAACGTTCGATGATGATATGTATTACGAGTTATGTGTTTTTGATGACCAAAGTTTGTTCGGAGTCTCGAATGAGATCACGGACATGACGAGGAGTCTCGAAATGGTTGAGACATAAATATTGATATATTGGATGACTATATTCGGACAGCGGAAGTGTTCCAGAGAAGTTCCGGATAAAACCCCATGCAGGAGGCCGATTAGGACTAGGAGAAGGGGGCCGCCCCCCCCCCCCTTTCCTTCTCCTTCTCCCTTCCCCCTTTCGTACTCCGTGTGGGAGGTGGAATCCTACTAGGACTAGGGAGTCCTAGTAGGACTCCACACCATGGTGCGCCCCATATGGCCGGTTGCCTCTACCTCTCCCTCCTTTATATACGGGGCAGGGGGCAACCTAGAACACACAAGTTGATCTTTAGCCGTGTGTAGTGCCCCCCTCCATAGTTTTCCACCTCGGCCATATCATCGTAGTGCTTAGGCGAATCCCTGCGTCGGTAACTTCATCATAACCGTCACCACACAGTCGTGCTGTCGGAACTCTCCCTCGGCCTTAGCTAGATCTAGAGTTTGAGGGACGTCACTGAGCTGAACGTGTGCATATCGCGGAGGTGTCGTGCGCTCAGTACTTATAGGTTGGATCGTGAAGACGTTCGACTATGTCAACCGCGTTACGTAACGCTTCCTCTTTCGGTCTATGAGGGTACGTGGACACACTCTCCCCCTCGTTGCTATGCATCACCTAGATAGATCCTGCATGATCGTAGGATATTTTTTGAAATTACTGCATTCCCCAACAGTGGTATCCGAGACAGGTCTATGCGTAGATGTTATATGCACGAGTAGAACACAAACAGTTGTGGGCGATAATAAGTCATACTGCTTACCACTAATGTCTTACTTTGATTCGGTGGTATTGTTGGATGAAGCGGCCTGGACCGACATTACATGACCGCGTTCATGAGACTGGTTCTACCGACGAGCTTTTGCACACAGGTGGCTGGCGGGTGTTAGTTTCTCCAACTTTAGTCGAATCGAGATTGACTACGGCTGGTCGTTGTTGAAGGTTAAAACAGCACACTTGATGAAAAATCATTGTGGTTCTGATGCGTAGGTAGGAACGATTCTTGCTAGAAGCCTATAGCATCCATGTAAAACTTGCAACTACAAAGTAGAGGCCGTCTAACTTGTTTTTGCAGGGCTTGTTGTGATGTGATATGGTCAAGGCATGATGTGATATACATTGTTGTATGAGATGATCATGTTTTATAACAAAGTTATCAGCAACTGGCAGGAGCCATATATGGTTGTCGCTTTATTGTATGCAATGCAACCGCCATCTAATTGTTTTACTTTAGCACTAAGCAGTAGAGATAGTCGTAGTAACAATAGTTGGCGAGATGACAACGATGCTACAATGATGATCAAGGTGTCACTCCGGTGATGATGGAGATCATGACAATGCTTCGGTGATGGAGATCATGAGCACAAGATGATGATAGCCATGTAATGTCACATATTATGACTTCATGTGATGTTTATCTTCTATACATCTTATTTTTCTTAGTACGGCGGTAGCATTATAAGATGATCCGTTACTAAAATTTCAAGGTATAAGTTTTCTCCCTGAGTATGCACCATTGCGACAGTCCTTCGTGCTGAGACACCACGTGATGATCGGGGGTAATAAGCTCTACGTTCACATACAATGGGTGCAAGCCAATTTTGCACATGCAGAATACTCGGGTTAAACTTGACGAGCCTAGCATATGCAGATATGGCCTAGGAACACTAGAGACCGAAAGGTCGAGCGTGAATCATATAGTAGATATGATCAACATAGTGATGTTCACCATTGAAAACTACTTCATCTCACGTGATGATCGGACATGGTTTAGTTAATATGTATCACGTGATCATTTAGATGACTGGAGGGGTGTCTATCTAAGTGGGAGTCCTTAAGTAATATGATTAATTGAACTTCAATTTATCATGAACTTAGTCCTGATAGTATTTTGCAAATTATGTTGTAGATCAATAGCTCGCGTTATAGCTTCCCTATGTTTTTATATGTTCCTAGAGAAAACTAAGTTGAAAGATGATAGTAGCAATTATGTGGACTAGGTCCATGATCTGAGGCGTATCCTCATTGCTGCACAGAAGAATTATGTCCTTGATGCACAGCTAGGTGACAAACCTATTGCAGGAGCAGATGCAGACATTATGAACATTTGGCTAGCTCAATATGATGACTACTTGATAGTTTAGTGCACCATGTTTTACGGCTTAGAACCGGGACATCAAAATTTTTTTGGAAATGTCACGGAGCATATGAGATGTTCCAAGAGCTGAAATTGGTATTTCAGACTCATGTCCGTGTGAGGAGGTATCAGACCTCTGACAAGTACTTTGCCTAAAAGATGGAGGAGAATTGCTCAACTAGTGAGCATGTGCTCAGAATGTCTGGGTACTACAATCACTTGAATCAAGTGGGAGTTAATATTCCATATAAGATAGTGATTTGCAGAGTTCTCTAGTCACCATCACCAAGTTACTGGAACTTCATCATGAACTATAGTACGCAAGGGATGACGAGAACGATTCCCGAGCTCTTCGTGATGCAAATCAAGAAAGAGCATCAAGTGTTGATGACCACTAGTTTCAAGAAAAAGGCAAAGGGAAATAAAGGGAACTTAAAGAAGAATGGCAAGCAATCTGTCACTCCCGTGAAGAAGCCCAAAGCTGGACCTAAGCCTGAAACTGAGTGTTTCTACTGCAAAGGAAATGGTCACTAGAAGTGGAACTGCCCCAAATATTTGGCGGATAAGAAGGATGGCAAAGTGAACAAAGGTATATTTGATATACATATTATTGATGTGTACCTTACTAGCGCTCGTAGTAATCCCTGCGTATTTGATACTTGTTCGGTTGCTAAGATTAGTAACATGAAACAGGAGTTGCAGAATAAATAGACACTAGTTGAGTATGATGTGATGATGTGTGTTGGAAGTGGTTCCAAGATTGATATGATCATCATCGCGCACTCCCTATACTTTCGGGATTAGTGTTGAACCTAAATAAATGATATTTGGTGTTTGCGTTGAGCATGAATATGATTAGATCATCTTAATTTCTATATGGTTATTCATTTAAGAAAAAGAATAATTGTTATTCTGTTTACATGAATAAAACCTTCTATGGTCAAACACCCAATGTTGATGGTTTATTGAATCTCGGTCGTATTAATACACATATTCATAGTATTGATGCCAAAAGATGCAAAGTTGATAATGATAGTGCAACTTATTTGTGGCACTGCCGTTTGGGTCATATCGGTGTAAAGCGCATAAAGAAACTCCATAAATATGGACTTTTGGAATCACTTGATTATGAATCATTTGATGCTTGCGAACCATGCATTATGGGCAAGATGACTAAAACTCCGTTCGCCGGAACAATGGAACGAGTTAGTGACTTATTGGAAATAATATATACCGTTGTATGCGGTCCAATGAGTGTTGATGCTCGTGGCGGGTATCATTATGTTCTGACCTTCACAGATGATTTGAGTAGATATGGGTATATCTACTTAATGAAACACAAGTCTGAAACTTTTGAAAAGTTCAAAGAATTTCAGAGTGAAGTGGAGAATCATCGTAACAAGAAAATAAAGTTTCTATGATCTGATCATGGAGGAGAATATTTGAGTTACGAGTTGGCCTTCATTTAAAACAATGTGGAATAGTTTCACAACTCACACCACCTGAAACACCATAGCGTAATGGTGTGTCCGAACGTCGTAACCACACTTTATTGGATATGGTGCGACCTTTGATGTCTCTTACTGATTTACCACTATCATTTTGGGGTTATGTACTAGAGACAACTGCATTCATGTTAAACAGGGCACCATCAAAATCCGTTGTGACGATGCCTTATGAATTATGGTTTGGCAAGAAACCAAAGTTGTCGTTTCTTAAAGTTTGGGGCTACGATGCTTATGTGAAAAGCTTCAACATGATAAGTTCGAACCAAAATCAGAGAAATGTATCTTCATACGATAACCAAAAGAAACTGTTGGGTACACCTTCTATCACAGTTCCGAAGGCAAGACATTCATTGCTAAGTGATCCTTTCTAGAGAAGGAGTTTCCTATCGAAAGAAGTGAGTGGGAGGAAAGTAGAACTTGATGAGTTAATTGTACCTTCTCACTTATTGGAAAGTAGTTCATCACAAAAATCAGTTCTGATGATTCCTACACCAATTAGTGAGGAAGCTAATGATGATGATCATGAAGATTCAGATCAACTTACTACTGAACCTCGTAGGTCTTCTAGAGTGAGATCCGCACCAGAGTGGTACGGTAATCCTGTTTTGGAAGTCATGTTACTAGACCATGGTGAACCTACGAACTATGAGGAAGCGATGATGAGCCTAGATTCCATGAAATGGCTTGAGGCCATGAAATCTGAGATGTGATCCATGTATGAAAACAAAGTATGGACTTTGGTAGACTTGCCCGATGATCGGAAAACCATAGAAAATAAATGGATCTTCAAGAAGAAGACCGACGCAGATGGTAATGTTACTGTCTACAAAGCTCGACTTGTTGTGAAAGGTTTTTGACAAGTTCAAGGAGTTGACTATGATGATACTATCTCGTCCATTGCGATGCTTAAGTCTGTCTGAATCATGTTAGCAATTGTCGCATTTTATGATTATGAAATTTAGCAAATGGATGTCAAAACTGCATTCCTGAATGGATTTCTTGAAGAAGAGTTGTATATGATGTAACCAGACGGTTTTGTCGATCCAAAGGGTGCTAACAAAGTGCGGAGGCTCCAGTGATCCATTTATGGACTGGTGCAAGCCTCTCGAAGTTGGAATAAACTCTTTGATAGTGTGATCAAAGCATATGGTTTTATACAGACTTTTGGAGAAGCCTGTATTTACAAGAAAGTGAGTGTGAGCTCTGTAGCATTTCTAATATTATATGTGGATGACATATTGTTGATTGGAAATGATATAGAATTTGTGTATAGCATAAAGGAAATCTTTAATAAGAGTTTTTCAATGAAAGACCATGGTAAAGTTGCTTACATATTGGGCATCAAGATCTATAGAGATAGATCAAGGTGCTTGATAAGATTTTTCAACGAGTAAATACCTTGATAAAGTTTTGAAGAAGTTCAAAATGAATCAGTCAAAGAAGGAGTTCTTGCCTGTATTACAACGTGTGAAGTTGAGTAAGACTCAGAACCCGACCACGACAGAAGATAGAAAGAGAATGAATGTCATTCTCTATGCCATAGTCATAGGTTCTATAAAGTATGTTGTGTTGTGTACCAGACCTATTGTGTACCTTGCCATGAGTTTGGCAAGGGGGTACAATAGTGATCTAACAATAGATCACTGGACATCGGTCAAAATTATCCTTAGTGAGGACTAAGGAAATGTTTCTCGGTGATGGGGGTGATAAAGATTTCGTCGTAAAGAGTTACGTCGATGCAAGCTTTTACACCGATCCAGGTGACTCTAAGTCTCAATCTGGATACATATTGAAAGTGGGAGCAATTAGCTAGAGTACCTCTATGCAAAGCATTGTAGACATAGAATATTTGCGAAATACATACGGCTTTGAATGTGACAGACCCGTTGACTAAACTTCTCTCACAAGCAAAACATGATCACACCTTAGTACTCTTTGGGTGATAATCACATAGCAATGTGAACTAGATTATTGACTCTAGTAAACCCTTTGGTTGTTGGTTACATGGCTATGTGAACTATGGGTGTTAATCACATACAGATGTGAACTATTGATGTTAAATCACATGGCGATGTGAACTAGATTATTGACTCTAGTGCAAGTGGGAGACTGAAGGAAATATGCCCTAGAGGCAATAATACAGTTATTATTTATTTCCTTATTTCATGATAAATGTTTATTATTAATGCTATAATTGTATTAAACCGGAAACTTAGTACATGTGTGAATACATAGACAAAACATATTGTCCCTAGTATGCCTCTACTAGACTAGTTCGTTAATCAAAACTGGTTATGTTTCCTAACTGTCGTGGAAATATCACATCAGATGTCCTCGTGTAAGGACTTAGTCGTGGAACCATCGCGACGGGTTAGCTTAAAGGGGTTAAACCGGACAAAGGACACGAGGGATTTTAAACTAGTTCGGTCCCTTCGATGAAGGTAAAGGCCTACGTCTAGTTGTGATGGGATTATTGGGGTCGCGCTAACCAGGGAGCTAAACAAGCTATGCCTGGCTATCGAGTTGTGTTTTCTTGTCCTTGAACCGCCGCCGGGTCGTCCCCTTATATACACGGGTTGACGCCCGACCGGCCTACAGAGTCCTGAGGCCGACTCATACAAGTATTCGGCTCGGTTCTCCTTTACTTATCTTACAACACAAGTTACATGACTATGGTGGTTTACCACTATGGGCCCTGATCCGCCTTTGGGCTCCGGGCCTCTAAGTTTCACAGTAAAGCGCCATCTTCTGAGTCTTCGTGGGCTTCTATATAGTTGAGGGTGAACCAGCCCCTCCTAGGTGGTTTACACTCAGTAGTTATATCCCCAACATTAGGCCCCAGATTGATTTGAACTTGTTCATGTCAATCTTCAACACTTAGAAAAATCCTGTAAACTCCTTCCTTCATTTCGTCATAAACCGTCATGATGTCTTCCCTTTATAAATCTTGTTAAACCGCCGTGACGTCATCCTCTAGACACAGCAACGGATCATCATGATGTCATCTCTGTAAAAAAACAGATAAAAAGATTCTCTTCATTTAATGTTATCCCAGAAATCGAGGCGACAGCTGCGCCACTTGCCTCTTTGGGATCCTCGATTCTCGCGCCTGTCATTTATCCTCTGCCTTATTATAAATAAGCCTGGGGGCCCTTTCTTTTCTTCCCCTTCCGTACTTCTTCTTCCTCGCGACGCCCCAGCTCTGAAGCTCCGCCGCCACCCTCGATCTTCGAACGCTACATCAACAAAGGCCGCTGCATCAACCTGGTTGTACCAGAGATCTCTGGTGTTCCTCCGTTATCCTGCACATCTGGTAAGCTTCTCCCTCATAATCTTAGATCTGCATTCTAGGGCTTCTGCTTTCATCTGCGTTCATAGGTGTTCATCCTAGGTTCTTCGTATTTGCTTCTGTTATATCTTCTTTGATTCAACTGTAGCATAAATCTCATGCGGTAGTTGCTTCGCATCCAGTTTAGCACTTAGTAGATCTTCCTTCTTGTACAGAATCCCTTGATAGAACGCATGAACTTCTCCGCTCTGTTTAAAGCCTTTATAGATCGCAGAAATTTTTTCTTACTGAATCTTTGGTAGATCCAAATTAATTCCGTCGATGTGTGAAACCTGTTTCTATCAACACTTAGCAGATTTTGAACCCAGGCCCTTCTGCCTGCGGGCGGTTTAACCTTTGATGACCAATCCACCATATACCATTAGCCCTCTCTTAAACCGCCAACTGAAATTGGACAGCAATTTGCCGGTTTAACACTGAATAATATGCATAAACCGTTAATAGTAAACCGACCTCTACTTTTCCTTTCACAGTTTTTTCCTCCAGAATGGCCAAACAATTCTCTGCTTGCAATTGGGTTCCGTCTAAGATCACTGAGACACAACTCAATGGATATGTCACCACTGGCGCATTAGCCTCAAAGAGGGTCCTTCATTGGCGTGTTCCGGATTCTGAATGCCCTCCTGAACCTCAAGATGGAGAAGTGATTGTATTTATGCAACACTTAGACCGGGGATTCAGCCCGCCCGGATCAAAATTCTTCCGGGATGTCCTCGCAAGCTTCCAACTCCATCCACAAGATATTGGACTGAACTCCGTGTCCAATATATGCAACTTTCAAGTATTCTGCGAAGTCTACCTTCAGGAAGAACCGTCTATGGAGTTGTTCCGGGATTTCTTCCACTTGAACCGCCGGCGGAGTTCTCTGACGGTCCCAACATAGAACTTGGCGGTGTTTCAATTCAGAAAAGAAAAGAAGTCGATTTCCCTCACGCAAAACACCATAGCCATCCTAAAGATTGGAACCAAACTTGGTTTTACTGCCGAATGACTGCCCCTGATGGAGAAAATCCTTTGCCGGGTTACCGCCCTCACCGGCTTAGCAACAACCACCCATTACCTTCATGCTTATCCGCCACAGAGCGAAGAACTTTTGCTCCTCAAATCGCCAAGCTCCGGGCCCTCACGGCCAATGGTTTGACTGGCATTGATCTCGTCCGCTGCTAGGTTTCGTGGGGCATTCTGCCTTTAAGCCGCCGTCCCGGATTGATGCATGAATATACTGGCAACGTCAAAGATCCTCAACGGTATCACGAGATGGTGATGATAGACCTTGAATTTACTGAATGTGTGAAGAAGATGCTTGATGAGACAATCTCTGCATGCAGCCAAACCGGGTTGCCACCTTTTTGCGCCACCAACAAACCGCCAGCGGTAATTTTGAACTTAATACTCACTGTTTTGCCTGTGCTTTATAATGTGCTAATACTTTTTTCCTTTAATATTTTCAGGCCAACAGTTCATTCTGGAAATGGACTAAACTGGCGAGGGCTCCTGCGAAGACCAAAGTTACCAAGAAGGCGGGCAAGAAGAAAACTACCAAATCTTCTGATCCACCGGAGGATGTTGACAAATCAGATGCAGAGGTAAAACTTGATTCACTTGGTTCCTTTTTCATACACCTTATTGACAATACCTATTCCCAGGATGATGCGGAAGCTAGTCTGTGCCGACCATGTTGAGGTAATCTTTCTTTCTTCCGATTCAGATCTTGTGTTGGTTCAAAGATTTCGTCATACAGTTCCTTTAATATTTTCAGTGCCGATCATGTTGAAGCAAGCTGAAGAACGTCGCACAACCCGACACAGTGGCCAGCAGATCACCTCTTCCGGTTTACCGGATAAGCCAAACCGGAAATGTCGCCCAGAGGTTACTTATTCTCCTGAAAAACTTTATCCGTTGAAAGGTTTCTTCAGAGACCCACTCAATCCGTCTGATCCGAATTATCAGGCATCTTCCAACTCGTATGGTGGTTCATCAACCACTCATTTGCCTCCCCTCAAGACCGTCACTGGGTAAGTATACTTTCTCAAGTTGTTTCTTCATGCATCGGTTTATCATATTCTAACCTTGGATGTTGTAGCGCCAAGGCCCGATTGAGTAAAAAGACCAAGACCAGCGGCCATACTGACGATGTTGATCCGGAGAAGACCCCAGAAAATGAGGGCGAAAACCCCGAGATTGCCACAGACCACTCTGCCCCGCAAAATCCAGGCGCTGATGCTAATCCGCCAGAAGCTGAACCGGAGACACAGCCTGATACATCAACTCCTGATGCCACCCCTCCAAGTCCAACTGTTGATCCGCCAAGCCCTGTTACCAAACCGCCGAGCCCTGCTGCCAAAGCGCCAAGCCCTGCTAAGGAGAATGTCAACCCATCAAGCCCCACCAAGGGTGATGACGTTGTTATTACTGGCACGGCATATACCACCCCAGGCAATCCAGTTGCTTTATCCAGGCATTCCACCAAGGATGAATTTGCGTTTATGAACAAGGGGGAAAGCAAAACCGATTTGTCAGACTATGCTGATCTATCTACCCAAGACCTTCATTCCAGCTTCTTAAACCATCTCTTCACCAGCCGAGACTATGAGGCCGGTTTGGTAAATTTGATGAAGGAGCGCTATGAGGTAAACCGTTCGATCCTTTACACTATACCGTCATTGCATTGTAGCCCCCAAGGGCCGGTTTGCCTTTAGAAAGTCAAACTGGAACTTTGTACATTCCATACTGTACTGTGTTGATTTCCCTTGTGTATTTTTGATCAAACCCACATTAGCCCCCCAAGTGCCATGATTAAAACTTGTATTAATCCGTGGGACTTCAACAATCAGTAGAAAAAAGTGATTCACATTATCCCCCAAGTGCCAAGTGTATAACTGGTTATATGCTTGGGCCTTTCAAAAAGGTATTGACATGCTCTTCTTACTGTTGCAGAGTGAGATAAATCAGCAAGTCTCTCAGATTGCCGATCTTCAAGAAATTTTGAAATCCCAACAAGCAGAAACCACCAAGGCCAGGGATGAATTTAAAACTGCCTTAACCACCCTGGAGCAGCTCAAAAGAGTGGTTCAAGTCTGAGTGGACCAACTGGGATACCGAAAAGGCTAGATTGCTGAAGCGGGCGGAAGACGCTGAATCGGCTCTTAAACCGGTGACGGAAGAGCTTACTAGATTAAAGCGCCAAATAAATGCCATGACTTCTGCAATATTTGGTAAGTACCATTTGCCAACGCTTTATGAATATTCTACTTTGAGATTTTGCCGGGTTAACGTGAAATCCTTAAACCGTTGTAGGTGGCCGCATTGCTCAGCTGGGCTCTGATATGCGGAGGAAGCTCAAGGCCGCCTATACACTGATTGAATAGTTGTATACTGGTGCCCAACGGGTTATCTGCGCAACTTCTTATGACAAAGTAGCCCCGACACTGATCAAGGACACTCTGGCTAAGTTGTCTACGACGCTAGCTCAGATAGGAGAGGTGAAGCGATCCGCCACCAGGGCTGGCACTTTGTTAGCACTGACCCGAGCCAAGGCATGGATAGCCGACCTTGATCCAGTCGATATTGCCAAGGGCTTTCCCAGTGAACAGGAAAATGGGGCAGTGTTTGATAACGACGCCCTCAAACATGTGACAAGGGAGATGCGTCCTCTGGCGATTCAGTTGGCAGAAGAAGCAAACTTGACGGTTCACCGGTCCTTCTATGATGCTGACAACAAACGGGTTGAGGCTGTCATTCCGGAAGTGCAAAATCTTATTCCGCCAATCCGTAAGCACACTTACGCCCCTAATGTTGATCCGACTGATCTTATAAGTGAAGAGGCTGTCTTTCAGGCCTTAACCCGGATAGACTGGACCACCATTGACTTCCGACCACTGGATGGGGATGAGGAGGTTGAACCGACGCCAGATGACCCATCTACTTCACGTCAACATGGCGATGATGCTTGATCCGGCAATCCGGTTGATATTGCATAAAACCGTCCGGTTTAAGACAGTTCCATATTTTGGGCTGTTTAGGCTCCTTGTAATAGGGTAGAAAAAATACTTTGATCTGCTGCCAACGTGCAGTGGGAAATACTTTATGTGATCCGTCATGAAAATTTCAATGTTGGCTCATATATCATAAGATGCAATCCCTATGTCTGCATAAAAAGAATTGTCCTGGCGGTTTACCGGCGGACGGGTCATAATGCCCAAGGTAAAGCCTGATTAATAATCAAACTTTAAGAAATATGAAATAACTCATACATGTGATGTGATATAACGTTAGTTGGTTTACCAACTTTGACTGTAATAAGGGTGAAGACCCAAATCTTGAATTTTTGTACAACTTCACCTTGTACTGATGGTGTATAAGAAGTCATGCCGGGTTACGATGAACACCAGATGATCAAAACTGGCGACAAGTAGTCAAAGCCAGGCCGGGTTAATAAACTCCGGTTTAATAATAAGGTTCGTCAACTTTTAGTTGATATTCAAGTCGGGTTAACAAACACCGGGTTAATATGATGACTGAAAAGCCATACCAGGTCGAAGATACCGGTTTTACACAAAAGTCATCAAAATAAAAATAGTGACAAGTGCAAATAAAACCATGTAGTCGAGGCTTTTCGCGGGCTGCCAGGCCCAAATTCAAGGCTTTTCATGGGCTGCCAGGCCGCTGAGTTAAACCATTTGACAAAGCCTTTTAATATGGGCCTCCAACTAACCAATCACCGTTTTAACTTTGAGAAGTACAGGGTCTCAATGAGAGTAACTGTCAAACGTTCGGAGGGTCGTGCCAGGATTACCTGGATAGGAGTGTCTTACTTGATGAAGGCAGGTTAACCCGGGGTTTTAGGTAAATATACCAGGCTTCCATGCCGTGGGTCAATACCCAACTACAAGGGTCCTTTCAAACTCATTGGTATTTGACACAAGGAGCCCCCAAGTAACATGATGAGCTGTGCTCATTGGGTGCCTATGTTTGAGTTGTGCATAGCATCCAGACTCTCTTTGGCCCTTTGGGTGTGAAGCACCCAAGCTGTATTGTGGCATGACAGCTGGTTTAATAGGTAGTACTCCGCTTTGTCAGCTGAAGCCCCCATGCAACTCAAAGGGTATTTTGAGAAAAAATAGCAGAGGCCCTGCTTATAGCAAGGATGTTGGTTTATTTTATTGATCATAATATATACATTGTCGAAATATGTACATAAGAAAAGCCTATGGATCAAGTGTAGTAAGGCCGTAGGAGAGCTATGTTCCACGGCCGCCGGGTCTCCTCCTCAGAAGTGTGTGAGTTGTCTCGAACGTCAATGAGGTAGTATGATCCGTTGTGCAGATTTTTGCTGACCACAAAGGGTCCTTCCCAAGGTGGGGATAACTTGTGCATGTCGGTGTGATCCTGGATGAGCCGTAGCACCAAATCACCTTCTTGAAAGGTTCTTGTCCTAACCCGACGGCTATGATAACGCCGCAGGTCTTGCTGGTAAACCGCCGAATGGGCTAAAGATAGCAATAGCCTTAACCCGGATTGACTGGACCACCGCTGACTTCCGACCACTAGATGGGGATGAGGAGGTTGAACCGATGCCAGATGACCCATCTACTTCATGTCAACATGGCGATGATGCTTGATCCGGCAATCCGGTTAATATTGCACAAAACTATCTGGTTTAAGAGAATTCCATATTTTGGGCTCTTTAGGCGCCTTGTAATAGGGTAGCAAAAATACTTTGACCTGCTGCCATCGTGCAGTGGGAAATACTTTATGTGATCCGTCATGAAAATTTCAATGTTGGCTCATATATCATAAAATGCAATCCCTATGTCTGCATAAAAAGAATTGTCCTTGTGGTTTACTGCCGGACGGGTCATAATGCCCAAGGTAAAGCCTGATTGATAATCAAACTTTAAGAAATATGAAATAACTCATACCTGTGATGTGATATCACGTTAGTTGGTTTACCAACTTTGACTGTAATAATGGTGAAGACTCAAATCTTGAATTTTTGTACAACTTCACCTTCTACTGATGGTGTATAAGAAGTCATGCCGGGTTACGATGAACACCAGATGATCAAAACTGGCGACAAGTAGTCAAAGCCAGACCGGGTTAATAAACTCCGATTTAATAAGAAGGTTCGTCAACTTTTAGTTGATATTCAAGATGGGTTAACAAACACCGGGTTAATATGGAATTGTCTTAAACCGGACAGTTTTGTGCAATATCAACCGGATTGCCGGATCAAGCATCATCGCCATGTTGACGTGAAGTAGATGGGTCATCTGGCGTCGGTTCAACCTCCTCATCCCCATCGAGTGGTTGGAAGTCAGCCGTGGTCCAGTCACCCTGCATCTCTGTGCGCACATACCGGCTCCCGCAGCCAATGTGACCTTCATCGCGATGGGAACTTCACTGCGCACTTCACCGGCTGCACGCCCCACGCACCGTCCAGTGCAACGGCATGCAAGTGTTCCACACGCGCCGTTCCATGATTAGCAGTTGGAGTGGCTTGCACGCAGATTATGACACCTGCGACGTATGTGAACACCCTCTAGTTCTGGTACATATCCATATCCATATGCATGCAAGAGATATATGTAATTTTTTTCACGAAGTATCTTAATTGCGTACATGTAAAAACATGAACCTGTGCGTGGGATCAACAATGTGAACATGTAAAATTTTGAAAAATCTTCTCCACTCCCGTCGTAATAACCTCAACCTACACCAATCCATCGCTATGATCGTTCCCTGAAGCATCCGCCGACTATGTGCTCCCCCAAGTTGTATATAACATCTCCCTTCCCTGCACCGGTCGATTGCATCTTTTCGCGGTTCGCTATGTGGGGAAAGATTTGCTTGCGTGTGGCACCGGTTCCTCGTCCGAGAAGAAGAGGTTGAGCACCAGTGGTGATAGCGATGACAAGGATCCCATCTGGGCGACATCTCTACAATCCTCCGTGGGCTCCTCCCCGATGCACGCAATGTTGGGGAATGCGGTAATTTCAAAAAAAATCCTACAATCACGCAAGATCTATCTATGTGATGCATAGCAACGAGGGGGATAGTGTGTGCATGTACCATCGTAGACCCAAAGCGGGCGTTATGTAACGTGGTTGATGTAGTCGAACGTCTTCGTGATCCAACCGATCAAGTACCGAACGCACGGTACCTCCGCGATCTGCACACGTTCAGCTCGGTGACGTCCCTCGAACTCTAGATCCAGCTGAGGCCGACGGAGAGTTCCGACAGCACGACGGTGTGGTGATGGTGATGATGAAGTTACCGATGCAGGGCTTCTCCTAAGCAATACGACGATATGACCGAGGTGGAAACTATGAAGGGGGGCACCGCACACGGCTAAAGATCAACTTGTGTGTTCTAGGGTGCCCCCTGCCCCCGTACATAAAGGAGGGAGTGGGAGAGGCAGCCGGCCATAGGGGGGCGAGCCAAGGTGTGGAGTCCTACTAGGACTCCCTAGTCCTAGTAGGATTCCACCTTCCACACGGAGTAGGAAAGGGGGAAGGGAGAAGGAGAAGTAAAGGGGCCCCGCCCCCCTTCTCCTAGTCCTAATCGGCCTCATGCCCGAGGGGGGGCGCACCAACCCCTTGTGGGCTGGTGTTCTTCCCTCTTATGGCCCATAAGGCCCATGCCTTCTCCCGGGGGGTTCCGCCAACCCTCCGGCACTCCGGTTTATCTGAAACTTCTCCGGAACACTTCTGTTGTCCGAATATAGGCGTACAGTATATCAACCATTATGTCTCGACAATTTCGAGACTCCTCATCCTGTCCGTGATCTCATCCGGGACTCCAAACAAACTTCGGTCATCAAAAACACATAACTCATAATACATATCATCATGGAACATTAAGCGTGCGGACCCTATGGGTTCGAGAACTATGTAGACGTGACCGAGACTCATTTCCGGTTAATAACTAATAGCGGAATCTAGATGCTCATATTGGTTCCTACATATTCTATGAAGATCTTTATCGGTCAAACCGCATAACAACATACATTGTTCCCTTTGTAATCGGTATGTTACTTGGCCGAGATTCGATCATCGGTATCATCATACCTAGTTCAATTTTTTTACCAGCAAGTCTCTTTACTCATTTCGTAATACTTCATCCGGCAACTAACTCATTAGTCACAATGCTTGCAAGGCTTATAGTGATGAGTATTACCGAGAGGCCCCAGAGATACCTCTCTGAAACACGGAGTGACAAATCCTAATCTCGATCTATGCCAACCCAACAAACACCTTCGGAGACACCTGCAGAGCACCTTTATAATCACCCTTTTACGTTGTGATGGTTGTAGCATGCAAAGTGTTCCTCTGGTATTCGGGAGTTGCATAATCTCATAGTCTGTGAAACATGTATAAGTCATGAAGAAAGCAATAGCGATGAAGCTATAACGATCATAATGCTAAGCTAACAGATGGGTCATGTCCATCACATCATTATTATAATGATGTGATCCCATTCATCAAATGACAACACATGTATATGGTTAGTGTTGGGGATATAACTACAGAGTGTAAACCGCCCAGGAGGGGCCGGTTCACCCTCAACTATATAGAATCCCACGAAGACTCAGAAGATGGCGCTTTACTGTGAAACTTAGAGGCCCGGAGCCCAAAGGCGGATTAGGGCCCATAGTGGTAAACCGCCATAGTCATGTAAGTTGTGTTGTAAGATAAGGAAAGGAGAGACCGAGCCGAATACTTGTATGAGTCGGCCTCGGGACTCTGTAGACCGGCCGGGCGTCAACCCGTGTATATAAGGGGACGACCCAGCGGCGGTTCAGGGACAAGAAAACACAACTCGATAGCCAGGCATAGCTTGTTTAGCTACCTGGTTAGCGAGAACCCCAATAATCCCATCACAACTAGACGTAGGCCTTTACCTTCATCGAAGGGGCCGAACTAGTATAAAATCCCTCGTGTCCTTTGTTCGGTTTAACCCCTTTAAGCTAACCCGTCGCGATGGTTGCACGACTAAGTCCTTACAGGAGGACATCTGACGTGATATTTCCACGACAGTTAGCATCCACCGTGGGGCTATCGCACGATGGTTTTGAGTTCTTGAAGGGCAGCTTTGAAGGACTCAAAGGATACATGGTGGGCCGGATGACCAAGAGTCGTCGCGGCAAGCTCTACATCGACGATGCAGGCTGGGGCCCCGAGGCCGGCTCAATCGAGTACGGGTATCGGGTCCCCTTCGGCGGAATTCACGTCTACATCGGCAAGATCGGTGAACCGGGCCCTAAGCCGGACATCTGCATCGACCTCGTTGAAACGGCTTAGCGTGCAAGTCCCGCCCGGATTCAGCCTCCCATGAAGCGTGCGTTCGTGGGATGCGTCCACGGAATCGGATCCGAACCGGTGTCTGAGGGTGACACGGTCGCTTATTCCAACGGCGAATCATCTGGTGAAACTGAATCCTTGTACCAAGTTCAGGATGGCGTGTTTGAAGGGTATTCCGATGGCACCAGTATTCCGGAATTCCTTGAAACGCCGAACCACATTGGAATCTTCATGGCTGGAACACAGCCAACCATGCTAAACTCTACTACGGCGACGTCCGGACCGGTAGCAGGGGCAGGAGGCTCCGCGCCGGACGGCTCAAGTTCTCTCCGGTTTGATGGATGCCTGGGCGGCCTTGTTGACCACAACAGTTACACCAGCGATGCAGGATCAGCACAATGCAGACATTGCGAGTCTAAAAGATCAGATAAGGAAAGCCAAGGCGGACTTAGCGGCTGAGGAAACCAGGATGGCGGAGGACCGGGCCGCTTTAGATGCCCAGGCGCAAAGGATTCAAGCTGAGAATTATCGGCTTTTGATGGATCAGAACGCCCTAAATCAAGTATCCAGGAGGAAGCATCAATCCCGCTTGCCGGCAGATTACAACGCAATGAATCTCTTTGGAACGCCAGGAGCAAGAACTAGCAACCCGCCAGCAGTAAACTGGAATATCGATCCAAGAACCGGGGCTCCGGATCAACCTCAGGTGATGGGTCCGCCTTAGCATACGGACAACCCGCCGCGGTATACCACACCGCCGCCGGGTCACTTCTCTACCCCGTTGGACAATATGATAGCGGCAGCATCCCGGTTGGCCGCTATTCGGATTGAAGGTGAATCGCCGGCAGCGGTTGAGACACGGCGGGCCAGAGATCTTCTTCAAACAGCTTTGACACAGCAGCAAGCTTACTCATATAGCCGAGACAGAGTTCACTCAACCCTGCGACCGAGCAAAAGCTATAGCAGGCATATAGATGAACCGGAGGTGTCTAGCAGTGCGCGGCGCCGCATTGTTCCTCAAGGGCCTAATCCGGTGCATGGTGATATGAGCGCTCAGGACATGGTGGATAATGGCAGAACGCGAAGGGAGGCCGCTTTAGCAGCACAACATACAGGTCGATATCAACCCGCCCCGGTTCAGCCAGCAGCGTTAGTGGACCGAGGCATCGGGGTTGCTTTCAGTTTGTGGGGAGTGTCGTGCCTTATTCCGGCTCTCCGTAATGTGCGATTGCCTAAGGACTTCAAGGGTCCACGTAAGGTGCCGAATTACACCGCTGATCAGCCACCAGAGGCGTGGGTGGAAAGTTATGAGATGGCAATGTAGATGCTGGACGTTGATGAAGCGGCTTGTGCAAAGTACTTCACGATGATGTTGGAGGGAACAACTCGTACTTGGTTGAAAAACTTACCACCTAATTCCATTGAGTCATGGGACCAGTTGGAGGCCCGATTTATAGCCAATTTCAAGGACACATGTAAGCAGTCTATGTCCATTGTGGATCTTGACGCCTGTGTGCAAGGGGAGAACAAGTCAACAACTCATTGGGTGCACCGGGTTTCAGAAGTCTTGCACTCATCGGACCGTATTAATGTCGGCTCAGCAATCATCACCTTGGAGCATAATTGCCGGTTTAAGTCACTAAAGATGAAGTTGGGACGGCTCAAGCGTCACTGCGATGACATGGGCACCCTCATGGCCGCCTTGGTCAAGTATGCCGATTCTGATAATACCAAGGATCCCGATTCTGATAATACCAAGGATCCCGATTATGATGAGGAGAAACTGGAGAAGGGAAAGATGAACGGCGGTGCAAAGGGACAGCAGCACAACCAAGGAGGTCATGGGAATAATGGTAAGCGTAAAGCGGATTCAGATTTTGTAGCTAATGCTAATGTGCAGCGTCGTAAGGGTAAACCTCCCCAGCGTGGCGGCGGAATGAATCTGGAGCGTTTGTTGAATCTGCCCTGTCCAAAGCATGGGACCAAGGAGGTTCCCGCAACGCATCTCTGGAAAGATTGTCACATTATGAAGGAGTTTAAAAACTCTCATCTTTAACGGTATGATTAGGGTCCATCGGGCGGTTCAGGCCCAGGTTTTCATGGTGGCGGCGGTTCAAACTCTGGATTTCAGAATAACCAGGGCAATCAGAACAACCAAGGTGGTAATAACCAACATAGTAATCAAGGAAATCAGCAGCAATCGGGTTACCAGAGTCACCCGAAGCAGTTGAATGGGGGGCAGTACCACGTGTTCACCACTAGTTTGTGCAAGCGTGATCAGAAGCTTCACAAGAGGGCTGTAAATGCTGTTGAACCGGCGGTGCCACGTTACCTGCGGTGGTTCGAGCAACCTATTGTATGGAGCAGAGAGGATCATCCGCCCCAGGTTGACAATCCGGGTCACCTGGCTTTGGTGGTGGCACCTCAGGTGGGAGGTTATAAGTTCACCAAGGTGCTCATGGATGGAGGAAGCAGTATCAACTTTCTGTATTATGAGACCTTCCATTGCATGGGGTTGACAGACAAGAGTCTTAAACTGTCCAATACTGTTTTCCATGGTGTGGTACCAAGTAAATCGGCATATCCTGTTGGTAAGATCGCTTTGGAAGTGGTGTTTGGTGATGAACATGATTCCCGGCCTGAGACATTAACCTTTGAAGTGGTGAGGATCCAGAGCCCGTACCACGCACTGTTTGGGCGACCGACTTATGCAAAGTTCATGGCGAGGCCTTGTTATATTTACTTGCAGTTCAAGATTCCGGGTCATAAAGGGACCATTACGGTTCACGGAAGTCGTAAGATCACTTTGGATTGCGAGGAAGGTGATGCGGCCTATGCTAAGTCGGTTTGTGCTACAGAGGAGCTGAAGTTTTATAAGGAAAATGTTGATCCGGCAGACATGACCCCTCTGAAGAAACCTACCACTGAGCATGACCTGACCCTGCATTTCAAACCGGCTGATGAGACTGAAATGGTTGACTTTGTTCCTGGCGATTCATCCAAGCAGTTTAGCATCAGCACAAAAATCTGGATCCGAAATTGGAAAGCGCACTCATCGAGTTCATCCGTTAGAACCGGGACATTTTTGCATGGAAGCCTTCTGACATGCCAGGTGTACTGAGGGAACTCGCTGAGCACACTCTCAATATTGATCCCAAGTTTAAACCGGTCAAGCAATTTCTTCGTTGCTTTAACGAGGAAAGACGCAAGGCAATTGGTGAGGAGGTAGCCCGGCTGTTGGCTGCTGGGTTTATCGTTGAAGTGTTTCACCCTGAGTGGTTGGCTAATCCGGTGCTTGTTCTTAAGAAAAACGGCACTTGGCGCATGTGTGTGGATTACACAGATTTGAACAAAGCTTGTCCGGCTGATCCTTTTGCTCTCCCGCGTATTGATCAGATCATTGATGCGGCGGCGGGTTGTGAGCGTTTGAGTTTTTTGGATGCTTATTCAGGCTATAATCAGATCAAAATGGCAGTTAAGGACCAGGAGAAGACCGCCTTCATCAGTCCCTTTTGAGCCTTCTGCTATGTTTCTATGCCCTTTGGGCTCAAGAGTGCCCAGGCAACTTATTAGCGTTGTGTGCAGAATTGTCTTCACAATCAGATTGGGCGCAATGTCCATGCATATGTTGATGACATTGTGGTAAAGTCCAGAAAGAAGGAGACATTGATAGATGATCTCAAGGAGACCTTTGACAATCTGCGGGTTTACAAAATGATGCTCAATCCGGACAAGTGTGTCTTTGGTGTTCCGGCAGGCAAGCATCTAGGCTTTCTGGTGTCCAACAGAGGCATCCAGAGAAGATCAAAGCGATTACATCTTTGGCTAAACCAGCATGCATCAATGAAGTTCAGCGTCTAGCAGGGCGGATTGCATCCCTAAGCCGGTTTATCAGCCGTTTGGGAGAGAAGGCGATCCCTCTATATCAGATGTTGAAGAAAGCAGACACCTTTGTCTGGAGTGATGCGGCTAATGCGGCGTTTGAAGACTTGAAGCGGCAGTTGGCTGAACCGCCGGTCTTTGCTGCTCCGGTTGACAGGGAGCCCTTGTTGTTGTATGTGGCTGCTAATGCCCGTGCTATCAGTGTGGCAATTGTGGTGGAGCGCAAGGAGGCTGGTAAGGAGTACCCGGTTCAACGGCCGGTTTACTATATTAGTGAGGTGCTTATCGAATCAAAGCAGCGATATCCGCATTGGCCGAAGCTAGTATATGGGGTTTTTATGGCAAGTCGGAAGCTCAAATAATATTTCCAAGGCCATCCCATTACGGTTGTCAGTTCAGCTCCGTTGGGTGATATAATTCAGAACAGGGAAGCAACTGGCCGGGTTGCAAAATGGGCAATCGAACTTGGTCCACATGGTCTAAAGTATGTACCTCGAACGGCCATAAAGTCTCAGGCACTTGTGGACTTCATCAATGACTGTACCAAGTTACAAGCGCCAGAGGACAAACCGGATAATACATACTGGACTATTCACTTCGATGGATCCAGACAATTGGAGGGCTCGGGGGCTGGAGTTGTTCTTACTTCCCCTCGAGGTGATATGATTCGTTATGTCCTCCGTTTAATGTTCCCCTATACTAACAATGCAGCTGAGTACGAGGCTCTGCTCCATGGGCTCCGCGTGGCCAAGGAGATGAACTTAAGCTGGGTACGATGCTTTGGAGACTCTGATCTGGTGGCTCAACAAGTTTCTGACACTTGGGATTCTAAGGATCCACTCATGGCGGCTTATAGATGTGAGGTGGATATTGTGGCGGGTAACTTCAAAGGGTATCAGGTTGAGCATATCGATCGGCGCAAAAACGAAGCTGCAGACGCTTTAAGCCGGCTTGGATCTCAGCGTAAACCGATACCTCCCAATACCTTTTTAGATATGTTGCATAACCCGTCTGTTAAGTTGCCTACAGAGGAGGATTTGGATGTTCCTGATCCGGAGGCTCAATTGGTGGCCGCTTTACACGTTGTGCCGGATTGGACGGTTCCATATCTGGCGTATATGAACCGGGGCGAGTTACCAGATGACGAAGTCCTGGCTAGGCAGATAGTCCGGCGGTCCAAGTCCATGGTTATTCACAATGGCGAGTTACACCGCTGCAGCGTTTCAGGCGTATTTCAGCGTTGTGTTTCTTCGGAAGAAGGCCAAGAGATCCAACGGGAAATTCATGAAGGGTATTGTGGTCATCACGCCGGTTCAATGTCCCTGGTTGCAAAAGCCTTTCGTCATGGATTCTACTGGTTGACAGCTCATGCTGATGCGGAGGATTTGGTAAAGCGATGTGACGCTTGTCAAAAGTTTTTACGCAGAGCTCATGTTCCGGCTCAAGAATTAAGGATGATTCCCATCACTTGGTCGTTTGCCACTTGGGGGCTTGACATGGTAGGACCCTTTAAACTCTCCAAGGATAAGAAGACCCACCTGCTGTTGGCGGTTGATAAGTTCACCAAGTGGGTTGAAGCGGAGCCAGTTAGCAAGTGTGATGCGGCTACGGTGGTTCAATTTTTCAAAAAGATTATCTTCCGCTTTGGCTTTCCACACAACATCATCACAGACAATGGTACAAACCTCTCTAAGGGTGAGATGGAAGTTTTTTGCCAGAGAGAACACATCCGGCTTGACTTGGCATCCGTGGCACACCCCCAAACCAATGGTCAAGCAGAGAGAGCTAATCAAGAAATCTTGAAGGGTATTAAACCCCGGCTTATGGTTCTTTTAAAGCGTACGCCGGGTTGTTGGGTGGAAGAATTACCTTCCGTGTTATGGAGCATCAACACCACCCCCAACAGATCGACGGGTTACACGCCGTTCTTCATGGTGTACGGGGCAGAGGCGGTCCTCCCAAGTGATATTCGTCACGATTCGCCCCGGGTTGCTAATTATGTTGAAACGGACAATGAGCAAGCACGTCAGGAGGCGTTGGACGTATTAGATGAAAAACGAGATATGGCTTTAGCCCGTTCGGCGGTTTACCAGCAAGACCTGCGGCGTTATCATAGTCGTCGGGTTAGGACAAGAACCTTTCAAGAAGGTGATTTGGTGATACGGCTCATCCAGGATCAGACCGACATGCACAAGTTATCCCCACCTTGGGAAGGATCCTTTGTGGTCAGCAAAAATCTGCACAACGGATCATACTACCTCATTGACGTTTGAGACAACTCACGCACTTCTGAGGAGGAGACCCGGCGGCCGTGGAACATAGCTCTCCTACGGCCTTACTACACTTGAGCCATAGGCTTTTCTTATGTACATATTTCGACAATGTATATATTATGATCAATAAAATAAACCAGCATCCTTGCTATAAGCAGGGCCTCTATTGTTTTTTCTCAAAATACCCTTTAAGTTGCATGGGGGCTTCAGCTGACAAAGCGGAGTACTACCTATTAAACCGGCTGTCATGCCACAATACAGCTTGGGAGCTTCACACCCAAAGGGCCAAAGAGAGTCTGGATGCTATGCACAGCTCAAACATAGGCACCCAATGAGCACAGCTCATCATGTTACTTGGGGGCTCCTTGTGTCAAATACCAAGGAGTTTGAAAGGACCCTTGTAGCTGGGTATCGACCCATGGCTTGGAAGCCTGGTATATTTACCTAAAACCCCGGGCTAACTTGCCTTCATCAAGTAAGCCACTCCTATCCAGGTAATTTTGGCACGACCCTCCGAACGTTTGACAGTTACTCTCATTGAGACCCTGAACTTGTCAAAGTTAAAACGGTGATTGGTTAGTTCGAGGCCCATCTTAAAAGGCATTGTCAAATGGTTCAACTCAGCGGCCTGGCAGCCCATGAAAAGCCTCGAATTTGGGCCTGGCAGCCCTCGAAAAGCCTCAACTACACGGTTTTATTTGCACTTGTCACTATTTTTCTTTTGATGACTTTTGTGTAAAACTGGTATCTTCGACCTGGTATGGCTTTTCAGTCATCATATTAACCCGGTGTTTGTTAACCCGGCTTGAATATCAACTAAAAGTTGATGAACCGTATTATTAAACCGGAGTTTATAAACCCGGCCTGGCTTTGACTACTTGTCGCCAGTTTTGATCATCTGGTGTTCATCCTAACCCGGCATGACTTCTTATACACCATCAGTACAAGGTGAAGTTGTACAAAAATTCAAGATTTGGGTCTTCACCCTTATTACAGTCAAAGTTGGTAAACCAACTAACGTGATATCACATCACAGGTATGAGTTATTTCATATTTCTTAAAGTTTGATTATCAATCAGGCTTTACCTAGGGCATTATGACCCGTCCGGCGGTAAACCGCCAGGACTATTCTTTTTATGCAGACATAGGGATTGCATCTTATGATATATGAGCCAACATTGAAATTTTCATGACGGATAACATAAAGTATTTCCCACTTCACGATGGTAGAAGATAAAAGTATTTTTGCTACCCTATTACAAGGCGCCTAAACAACCCAAAATATGGAATTGTCTTAAACCGGACAGTTTTGTGGAATATCAACCAGATTGCCGGATCAAGCATCATCGCCATGTTGACGTGAAGTAGATGGGTCATCTGGTGTCAGTTCAACCTCCTCATCCCCATCCAGTGGTCGGAAGTTAGCGGCGGATTGAGAACGGCCATTGACGGCAGCATTGGGAGTGGCTCACCATGAGGCCACAGGAGCTCGGAATCGGCCTCGGCGGCTCGACTAGCGGAGGAGCGCTTGGGGGTGACTTAGAAGTCTGGCCGTAATTGGTTTGAGACAGAAGGAAACAACCCGGCAATGGCTTGTCGCAGATGGTATATCCTCGCGTGATGGAGGTGAGTCAGAGGGCAAGTCCACACAATAGAATTCGGTGGGTCAGAGCACTGGTTGCAGCTCACAACAGCTTGAAATCACGGCAGGTGGCCCGCAGCGTCGGTTGAACCGGGTTGAGGCCACGGACGGCGGAAGTGGCTTATCGACCATGGCGACTTGGAGGTGGAAGCTCGGGTCAAATTGATTTAAAGCGGGACTACGGCTCTGGTTCAAAGCAGTGAGGCCGTGTCGAATTGATTTGGTGGCGGTTCAACACCAGGACTGCGGCTCTACAGAGGCGGAGGCGATTCAGGACCGCCCGGCTTAGGGTGCTAAAGGCCGAGCACGAGGGCGGCTCGTGGTAACTGACGAAGTAGCAGGGCCGCGCCCAAAGCGGAGGCGCGAGGCCACAGCGGCAGAGGCAGACGGAGGCGGCGGCTCATGGCGCGGTCGCCCGGGAGCGCGACTCAGCAAGAGACGAGGATGGCGTGACGGGCGGCTCGCGGAGGAGCGACGGGCCATGGCAGGGGTGAAGCATGGTCGCGCCACTACGCAACGGCTCGCGGTTTGTTTGCAGCGGCAAAGGCCACTGGTCAATCGCGGCGGTTCAGCCGTAGAGCGAGGTCCGCAGGTACAGTGGTTGTACTTCCTTGGACTTTTTCTAGCAAGAAGTGCTTAGTTTAAGGCTGGTCACAATGGGGAGGAACTTAGGAGTAACATCACACACTCCAATACAACTTTGCTTATGTGGCACATATTTAATGAAGAGAGAGGTGCTTGTGGTAACTAGCTAAGTTACCGGAACATCACACACTCCAAGAAACAATGAGTCTATAGCCTAATAAATACATCGTTGCATGACACTATATAGATGTTCCTACCCACTATGGAGGTAGTAACATAGTCTAGGAAAGTGTATAAGTTACTAGCTTATGTTCTTGCCCATTGTGACCAGCCTTAGGGCTTTTCACGTAAACACTTGATTCAGATGCATGCATTAGATTGGTCTGAAGGCCTCCCGTGTGCTAGGTCAAATAGTTATCCTTATCTTGTTGTACGAGTTGAATCGGAAGAGAAAATTAGTCGGTCTCGATCCGGCTTCGGATTGTTGAACTTTGAAGGAAAAACACCAGCAGCTACGAGTTGAGGCTGATTTTCGTGTTTTGACCCTTTTGCGATACAAATTCAGGATCTGACCCCAGTTCATAATTTTTTTTGAGATCTGACCCTTTCGCTACCGCCACGGGTTCTGGCGGTAGGGTTAGACAGGCTACCGCCAGGGTCCCTCGCGGTAGGGTGCGACGGAGGGCGACGGCCGCCGTTTGCCCGAGCTGACGTGGACAAGTAGCCTACCGCTAGGGTCCCTGGCGGTAGCATGTCTAACCATACTGCCAGAACCCGTGGCGGTAAGGTGTGGCCGAGGTTTTGCTTCATAAAGTTTCTGCAACGAAATATCGAGGTGCCCTGGCGGTAGGTAGGTTCGTCCTACCGCCAGGGTCCTTGGCGGTAGGGTCATGTGTTTTATGGTTTTTAAGTTTAATTTTTGCTTCTTTTCAAAAACAATATAGACCCTAAAATATGAGCTCACATATTTTTTTAGTGATTGTTTCTTTTCTAAAGTTTCTCCACATAGTTTCACAAACAAAGCAAAATATGAGCTCACAAAGAAAGCCAACAAACGGTACAACAAGTTCTTAAGACAAGTTTATAGGGTGGGTCCTGTGGGTTTAGGTTTTCACAATTTATATTGAATGTTTGTTTTGTCACAAGTTTCACATAGTTTCACAAATAGCAAAATATGATCTCATATAATAATAAACGTTCCACATAGCAAATATCAAACACTTTACACATAGATTCATAAGTAGGAAATAGCAAATAGCAAACTTGTCCACATAGTTTGACAACCCCCACTAAAACATAGATACATATGCAATAGACATGTTTATGGGGCGGATAAACCTCCCCCCTCGTATGTTAGGCATGGCCGTGGAGACAGATATGGTAGTGGATCCACCAGTTCAGGCGGAGGCGGAACGCTAGTGGGCATCCGACCGTTCAAGCAGTCCCACCTTGCCGTGCCCGCTGGAGTTTCCGCCTCCTTTCTTGCCCAGTTGATGATATCGAACGCCGATGCACTTGGGGGAGGCATCCTGGCACTCTCCTCCGCATTCTCTCGAAGTAGATCCTTCGGCCCAAATTGCGCAGCTCCTAGTTGGAGTGCTTCTTGGCAGCTTCAATGGTCCCTTCCCGGCGTTCTTGGGAGATAGTTGGATCTCCCTCCATCTCTGCAATCACTCTCTTCCACTCCTTTGCACTCTGTGCCCAACACTTATGACCATCGGAGATCCATTCTGCCCTCTCGTGCCACCGCACTGCCCTCGTCTCCTGTAGAAACTCATCTGAAAAAGCGGTCACCGGCTGCAGAAGCTCAGAGCAGGACTCGTACACGTACGAAAGTGGCAAGCTGGACGGGTCGTGTTGGAAATGAATGGGCGATGGTTGCGCCACTGTTGCAGACCTAAACATATGGATCAAATAAATAACATACATATATCAAGATGTGTCAAATGCAAGATCATACCATATCATATTTACTCCAACCAAATCCACTACTGCAATATGCATCATATCAACATGCATCATATCATAAAAAAATCCTCCAACATTCATCGTGAATGTATTATCTCCAAACAACATCTTCATATCATCATATCAAGATGCATCATAAAACTACTATCAAGTCCTCCCACATGCATTACATCATAATCTTTTTAACACAAACATATGAACTATTGATTAGAGTTCATATTCAATACCACTACTTACTAAAGGACTTAGAACTACAAGTACAATCAAGCTAAAACAATCTTAGTTACAAAAAAATCCAATATAAATTCAAAAATATGAGGGATTTGAAGCAAATAATGCGTCGAATCGAAAGCAAGTTTGCAAAAACTAATTGGAGGGATCGGAGGAGCTTACGTTTCTCTCTTCGGGGCCATCTCGATCCGCAAAAATGGTGAAGAAACGGTGAAGATCCGAGGGGGAGAGTGGAGGAGATGAGAGAGGGAGAGAGGGGCGAGTTGGGGAAGAAAAGATGAAACTACCGACGGGAGGAGGGGGAGGGGTGCAGGGTTGCGGGCGAAATAACTGCCAAGACCCTAACGCCTCACACGCTGGCAGTAGGGTCAGACAGGCTACCGCCAGGTACCCTGGCGGTAGGGTGCGACGGAGGGGGATGGCGGGTGCCGCCGTGTGCTGGCGTGGATTACTGCCCTACCGCCAGCCTCGCTGGCGGTAGCCTGTCTAACCCTACCGCCAGGGACCCCGGCGGTAAGAAAAAGGGTCAAATCCCGATTTTTTTTCCAACTTGGCCAGATGCTGAATTTATATCACAAAAGGGTCAAAACACGAAATTTTGCCACGAGTTGATGCTCCGGGACTTGTAATGTGTCCGATCAGATTCCAACGGAAGTTGATGGTCTTATCGATGTAGCGATTTGACAGTTTGATTGCTATATATTGTCTTCAAACCGCCGAGAAAAGTCGTACATGGTCAAACTTCCTGTTGGCTTTGATAGATCATCGGACGAGGACGGCAGACAAGTTGTCACCCTAATATTTCTTGAACCTTAAAATCTTATAGATCCAAATCTGAACTGATGACCTTTGAAGTTGATGCAAGTCCTTTCAAACCAGCTCATCCAGAAAATTGCAGACTTCCCGATTCCTGGAAGAAATCCCTCCAAGAACTCAACACCACCGTGCGGGCCCCACAGTGGGTGCCAACTGTTGTGGAATTAACACATCAGATATCCTTTGTGTCAGGACTTAGTCGCGAGGCCAACGCATGTATGTGGTAGCTTGAGAGGGGTTGATCGGGACGAGAGACGCAACACATAAGACAAGGATTTAGACAGCTTCGGGCCCCGGGAAACATCATCCGGTAATAACCCTACATGTTGTTTGTGGCTAGGTCTCATTATGCTCATGAGGGAGTCACCGTAAACCGGGTCTCTTCTAGTTGTATCTAGCCCTAGAGATTGTTTCTTCTTGCTTGTCCCTCTTTGGGGACCCCTGCCCCTCCTTATATAAGTTGAAGGGGTGGGTTACATGTGGACTCCTATTAGGATTAGGACTAGTCTACCTTCTAATACAAACCGGATACAAGTCCGGGTCTTAACTCCTTGTAAGGTAAATATTCTTCACGCCTTTCCTCTTAAATCGGCCCTTCATTAACATAAACCGGCCTTCTGGGCCTTGGGCCTTGTCATCCGTCTATCTTGCCCGCCGGGTTACCAGTGAGTCATAATATTCAGATAGGTTGCTTGTAAACCGTCTTGTCAGGACGGGTCACCAATGAATCGCCGAGTGTAAACCGGGTCTCAAGTAAACCGCCAAGTCCGGCCGGGTCATATTTCCGGCCGGTTCATACCGCGGGGTATATCCCCGACACACGGTGCGGCTGAACAATATGTACATTATTTAGTGAACATAAAGGGGCCTCGATCATGACAACTACGCGGCAGCAGAACAACATCGTAGCGGAACTCCATAGCACAGGGACACCAATGTGGACACGATCTAGACTCGGACAGCACTCCTTTTTGCGGAACTTTCCTGAAATCTGGCATGACACGCTAGGTTAGTACATTGAACATACTTGCAAGCTCACAAGAAGTATAACAATATCATGAAAATTAACCAATTAATAACAATGCGACAATATGTATATCCAACATGATGTGGCCATGCTCTTGTGATAATCGTCCCTCAGACTGGCTTACCAATCGTAACCATTTCCGGATCACAAATGTGTCAACCCAAAGACAACCCCGTGATCTTTACGGCGATCACAACCACGACCAATAAATAGCCCGTGATCCTTACAGCGATCACAACCATGACCAATACTTGGCCCGTGACCTTTACGGCGATCACAACCGCGACCAATAAATGGCCCGTGATCCTTACGGCGATCACAACCACGACCAATAAATGGCCCGTGATCCTTACGGCAATCACAACCACGACCACATCTGGTCCAACTCAACCACAATGCAAACTTCATACTTAGGGTGCCAAATTAATTAAATGTTGACCCATGGTGTGACCTACTTTCGAGCGTGTCCTTAACTGTGGACTCGGCTATCGGTAGATTTAATACACTCTGCAGAGATAGCGCACTGGACCCACACCATGGAACCCATGGCCTCGCACTCCCATTCAGGTGGACCAACAACATTCCGACGAAACCACTCCATTGTCATGACACTCTCCCCGCCACTCCAACTCAATCCCCATCGGGCTAGTCCAGGGTGGCCCCGTGTCTACCAAAGACACAACGACCACCGTCGTGGCCATGATCCACACTGGGACCCGGTACCAAAAACTTAACAATAGGCTCACAAGGTTATGCCTGCTTACCGGGCCAGGGTACAGCACGCCCATAACCTTCCCTAGATGGAGGCACCGACCAGCGGATGACAATGAAATGAATAAAGGCCGTCCCATAGTGGCAAATGTGGTTGCACTGGGAAAGACTCGATTCAGCGGCACCATGACCCGGTCAACCACATATTCAAGTTGAGTTATTATCAAGGTCAACTTAAAGTGAAAGTAACAGGCGTCATAATGCCATGACATGCATCACCAACATATGCATCACATATCAACGAAAATAACTGAGTCAACTACGCTCTCACTGAGCAACCAACAACTCAAGATACTCCTCTGGTTAAGAGCAAGCCTCACTTTAACCAGAACCTTTTCTAGCAAATTTTATCATTTTTACTCATGCAAGAAAATAATCTCACTAATCCATAACCATATTACCTTTCATCACACAATAACTAAATCATTGTTAGTTTACCCACTAAGTTTACTTCAAACTTTCTGTAAATCAAGCATATGTATTATAACAAGTAGAAAATCACAAATATTGTAGTGGCACTACGAAAATGTTGTTGTGGCTTGCCTTAGTGCAGATGAGGTTCACAAACCTCATGGTGATCTTCAAGACAAGCTTGCTCTTCTGAAAATAAATAAAAACACAAAAATAAAACATCAAGAAACCTTCTGAAATTCACCAGAAAATCTAGGCAGTAGGGAAAAATCCCAACTTTTGTGAGCTGCTAGACTTTTGGACAAAGAACACAATGCCAAAAGAATCATTGCATTTGGACTTATAGATAAAAAGTTGTGGTTGTTTGAAGCTCTCTGGATTTAAATGAAATTTGAATAAAAATCAAACAGACTAGGGGGGTGACGTCGAAGGCGTAAACACCCCGGGTGCCACCACTCGTACCACTTCGTGCGTGTACAGAGTGGCTGACTAGCGGGCCCCGCTAGTCAGGTGAGGAGGAGGGAGAGAGGGAAACAGCGAGCAGCGGGGATTCGTCGGAGCGCATGCTGGCGTCTAGGGCTCTAGGGCCAAGACGAGAGGAAGGGATCGGAAGAGAAGACGAAGGCGCACCTGCCCATACCCGTAGAGTGGCTAGGGGTGGTCGGAGAGTGCTGGAAGCAGCCTCTCCAGCGGAAGCAGAGAGCAGCGGTCGCCGGAGACGAAGACGACGGCGACTAGGGGCGACTTCAGGGGCTCCAACCGGGAGGAATGGCACCACCGGAGAGAGGCAGAGGCCCTGGGAGAGTTGCCCTGGCCTGGGGAGGGCTAGAGCTGCGGGGACAACCCGAGGGGATTGCCGGTTAGCTCGAGCTCGAGGACGACAGCCCGCGGCCTTCCCGGCCGGGCTACGGCTTTCTACAAGCTTGTGGGGTGTGTGGGGGTGGAGTTAGGTGCTCGAGGAGGCTGGGGTGGCCGTATTTATAGGCGTGCGGTGATGGGGGGTTCGGGCTCCGCCGGAGGACACCTATCCATGGCGCCCGGCGACGAACGGTGCCAGTGAGAGAGGGGGAAGAACATGTAGCTCACGCGGGAACCGTTGGCGAACGGGGACGAGCATAGGGGCGAGGGGAAGACGATGAGCACAGTGTGCCGCGCACTGTGGGGTTGGCCGGACCGTGCTCGTGCCCGCTGCGGCGAGCTCCGGCATCGGCGAGTGCCAGGGCGGAGTTAAATGAGTAGAGACGGAGATGGTGGCGCGGTTTGGCACACTGGGGCAGGCTGGGCAGCGAGCACGCGCGCAACAGAGCGCTCGGCGACACTCAGAGCGCGTGTTTTGCATGCCAGCACGCCTGGACGAACGCAGTCACCACGTGAACTATGACATCAGGCCATCCTAAGCGCAATCCTCATGTGTGGCGTGTAGTCCATGGTAGTTTTGAGTGTTACCATGATTGGGTTGGGTTCCAGGTGCAGTAGAAATGAGTTTATACTCCAGGTAAGTTTCTGGATAGTAACTTTGGGGGTTTACTGTGGTAAAACCACTGGGAGTTGAGAGCTTGGCTTTGGAGGCTAGCCAACACTTACTAAGGTAAAGATGCACAAGAAAAACCAGCTAGAATGGAGTTAGTAAAATGGTAGTTGCTGTAGAAACTACCATTTCTGTCCAGAATTGAAAATATTTTCCGTGGCCAAAATATTCCAAAAAGTGATGATATATTTTTGCTCAGAAAGGTGCCCTAGGGTTCAAAGAATAATTGGGATTTTTCTCAGGATTTTAGGGGCAAGAAAAATTAGGGTTGCTTTGGAGCACAAAGGGCTAGCTAGGGTTTAGGAGGGGAAATTGAATATTTTTCATTTGAGAAAAATATTCCAAATGACAATTTGGGGTGAGCCAGAGATGGGGTGATTGCTTGAGGGGAATGAAGCACTTGGGTGAAAGCCAAGGGGTACCCAAGTGGTTAAGTCCAAATGAAAGATTCAAAAACTCCAAACTCAAATTCAAACCAACTGAAACCAAGCAAAGGAGAAAAAGCAAAAACCAGGCTGTCACAAGCTACCAAGAACACATCCGGAGGCCCACTAGGAAATTTAGGGGATGCTAACATTTGTGTAGTATGTTCCACAACATATCGAATTATTATGTTATACTCATGGATGTTCACCATGTGTTTAAGATGTAGCTAGTATGTTCGCCTCGTGCCATGGATAAATTATTTTGTTATTTATTGTAATGAATTAGATTTTTTTAGTGCAAGATTTTTTGTAAGTTTTAAGTGTATAATAATTATTTACTGTTAATCATGTCAGATTATTTTTTGCACCCATGAATAATAAGTATGGATTAATACACAAGGTTTGACAGCCACACTGGCCGACACAAGGACTAACAACCAAAGAGGACTAACAACCAAAGACAGTGCCACAACAAGCTTCACTGACATCAGCTGGAAGAGCAGGAAGAGACAAGGTTGTTACCTTGTACTGAACTTTTATACTTGCTTAATTAGGCTCAGCAAATGTTCTCCAGTAAGATTTCATACAATCCGGTACATAGTTTAAAGGTTTTAAAAAAATACATTCGTGCTAAATTTAAAATATACTTTTTAGAAAAAATGCTACGATCTTTCATGTTTGAGGCATTCAGGTAGATAAAACTTATATAAAATTGTTTCAGAAAGAAAGAAAACTGAAAGATCAAAATCACACACATCCACATTTTGATGTATGACTTCGCATAATTAACTTTTATGCAATCATGGGAGTGTATGACAATGTATAGCTTTATAGCCTTAAATATATGGAAAATACCTGTAGAATGGGCAATCATGCAATTATTTTGATTGAAACTTCTAGTGTATGATGTGCAGTATTGGTTGTAATCATTATAAACTCTACAGTATAAATGGTGTGCACATGAATTATCATTTAATTGGCACCCCTAGTTTAGTGGGATTTTATAGTAAAAATTATGCAAATCACACATGCAGAAGTTATTAGTGTTGTTCCCTGGAAGTACATGCGGCTGGCTCAATGTAACATTCTGATGTTGCGCATTATCCAATGTTCTTATGGTTCCATGTTGTACTTGCTGAGTATGTCTATACTCACCCTTGCATTATTTGGTTTTCAGGTAATGACTAATCGAAATGGATGGGATATGGGAGTAGCACCACTACATCACATCACAAATTACATATGATCATTGAAAGTCACTCATACTACTGTAGAATCACCTAACTAGTGTTGCTTCTGTCGAGGTTGCTTTCGTTTTGTCTTTGTTGCTAGATGTTCACGCCAACGACGTGTCCGATGATAGGTTCCTTACACATGGCTCCGCGTTGTCATCAAGGTGCCCCTACTCGCTGCTCTGCTCTCACCATGAGATTGATCTTAACGCTGGACACATCTGGGGCTCCAAAGCACCCATCAACGCCTAGATCCGGTTGGCTTATGTGTCGTAACAGGCTAAGTACGACGGCCAACTCCGCGGCCAGTTAAACGCATTTTTATCTACATACAAGGCGTGATATGGGCCTGCCAACCCGTATGCACTGACATGCGGTCCAGTTCTATTTGCAAACAGAAGGATAGGAAGAAATCCGCTAGAGCTATACATCGCGTACTACAGCTTGTAACATAGCGTTGCCTCAAGGAGCCCTCTTAGTGGGTTGGCCCAGTCACATGCGTTGCCTCAAGGAGCCCTCTTAGTGGGTTGGCCCTTTATTTTGGTTTTCCTCTAGTTTTTCAGTTTTCTTTCAATATTCCTTTCAGTTTTTTCTATTTACTAGCAAAAGAGCCCATGCGTTGCTCCGGGAGGAAAAAAATACAACACGGCTCTAACCCAATAACCATGACTAAGACCCTCAATATGTCTTGGCGAGCGTCTCTCTCGGCATAAGATGAGAAATCTGTTTTTTTTTTTCATGTAAAATTTTGCCGAGGCGTACATGCACGGTTATTGACGGTTTCTTTCATCTCCTATTTTGCTTCGATGAGGTGTTCATTGCAATCCGGGTCGGTGTTAGTACGAAAGAAGATGGATCGTGCGCTATTGATTAAGGTTGCACCCTCTATAGCGGTAAAAATATTTAATAGGTAAACTAACATCATATTTTCATTCTACACATTTTTCTAATCAAATTTCATGTATAACATGTCAAAGTTGAAGTTAAGGTTTAAAAGTTATGGGTATTTTAAAAAGTATGGACTGCGTTGTAGGGAGAAAAAAGTTTGTGTGTCACTAACCCGATATGCATCGCTTAAGACCCGAAACAAATTCATGTCGCCACAATCGTGTTGCCGCTTATACTCACTTGCCATTTCTTCCCTTGTGAACAGTGGCAATAATGTTCATTAGATGACCATGCGTTTGAATGTGGTGAATTCCAAAGCAATGATGTTGATCACCGGACGGCCCACATCTCATTGAACCATACGAAGACAAGAAAATGTTTGCACGCTACCGGTTCATATACCGGCATTCATACTTTTAGAAATGGAGAGATGAAAATTACAAGGGTGAGGATCTATGGAAGGACTCGAGCCAATCCACCACAACATATTCCTTAAATAAATTTAAGACAAAGGAAAACCAGGGGTTATTTTGTTATACTCAGACATTCTTCGGGAGCTCTTTGTTCAATGGGCATGCAGCCACGCACACGTGTGCTTCTGGGGTCATCGATTGGATTGGTACATGGAAATGGCCAGTTTTGTTACTCATGACCAGACACGTGCAAAGACACTAAAAGATTCCAAAGTATATATATATTAAATAAAATACTACTATTACCATTGGCTCATCTACCTTTTTTATCTCCAGCCTGAGCCTCACTTCGACCAGATCTCCTTGCCAAACGGCCACGATGACCCGACGGGTTGGAACCACCAGCCACCAACGACCCGCGCTAGCCGGCCTCGCTCTGAGCCCTTGCTTTTCCCTTTTCCCCTCAGCCCCGTCTCAACGACCGCTGCTTCCATGCTCGTCGGCAACCTGCCGGACTAGCAGCAGGTCATTTCTTCTCTTCCTCCCATCGGTTACTTTGCAGAGACCCCCGCCATGGATTTTGAACCAGCGCCGCCGCCCGACCTCCTGCCGCTAGGAACCGTCCTTTAGGATTTTGGAGCAGCACCGCCAGCCGACCTCCTGCCGCCCGGCATCCATGCTGCTTTTTTATAAATTTTCTGTGCCTCTCCTCTTTGATTGGTCGTGAGCTTCCTTTCGGGGAATCGATTTGTGATGCATGCTGTCTTTCTTCGTATCTTTTGTTGGCTCATTGATTATGTCAACTCCAAGCGTATGTAAGCTACTAGGATATGATGTAAAGGGGCAGTGTGGGACTAAATAATCCGAAATTGTAGCATATAGGCATAAGAAAACCTTTTTTTTTCTTTGCTGCGCGGAGGGCAGGCTGTGAGGTTGAAGTTTTTTACGGGCCCATAGCAAATTTTCTGGCCCATGTGATACTGGATGGATGAAACGATACGAGCATACAAAACCAGACATACGGACAAAAATTTTGCGAGTGGACGAAATTTAGTACCACCTCACGTATATGTTTTAAGTTCAAAGTGAAAGCGTAAACTTAAGGGAAGAAGCGCATTACGATAGTGAACCCACGGAGATCAATCCGTGCTTTATTATATTACTAGCAAAAATGTCCGTGCGTTGCTACGGAAGACGCAATTAATGTGTATTTAAATTTGGTTAGAATTAAATGGGCAAAACATAATGATACGGGAGTAGCAAGTTTTCTACCGATTCCAAATGGACTTTAATTTTCTATATAGAGCTATAATTCATCATCATATTGTAAGTTAAAATAGAACTGGTTATCTTCTATCCCAGCTTGAAATATATTCCATGATGGTTGTAGATGTGGTGTTGGGATGTGCTGGGTGGCTGGTGAGCACCAGTTGTCAGTGATCCGTGCCGTTTTCACACAATATTAACAAAATAAAAAGTGGAAATACATGCATTTTACACAAACAATTCTAAAAAATAAAAATAGTAGGTATCAAGCTCTAGAGGTCCTAAAACATGTTTTCAATTGTAATAATGAGAAGACGTACGTACTGCCTTATCTCTCTAAATAACATTAATATTAATAAAAAAGCTTTGATAATGAGATCACACGGTTGATTGACATATTAATACTATTTATGGAAGACTTTATTTGACTCTATAGCATGCTATTTTCTTTTATTATTGGGCACGTAGAGATCGGTAGGGGAAAAAATGTTGTTAGCGCCGATACAACCGGCCATAAAAAAATTATACATTTCTAGAGACACATTATTGTTACTAATTCTTCTTTTCGTCACCATTGTCAATGGTGGTCACGTTTGTTCGGATCACACAGTCCTCCTCGACCGTCTTCAAATATTCGAACGAGACTTGCCTGCTCCCTTCTCATGCTCCCATCCGTGCTCCCGCGTACGTGGCTTGATTTGATTGGAAGAAAATAAGACCCGGCCTCACCCCCTGAAAATCAGGGGGGAGATGGTTAGATTAGAAAAGAAAAAGGAAAAAGGACAGCCATAGGATGAAGTGGGAGCACGGATGGGAGCATGGGAAGGGAGCAGGCAAGCCGGATCCCAAATATTCAGCCCACAATCAAATCCTCCCTTTTAATTATTTAGCCTATGCTCGACCGTCTTCAAATATTCAGCCCACAATCAAATCCTCCCTTTTAATTATTAGCCTCACATAAATCCCAGTCATTTAAATATTCTGGCAATCCCATCACAATCCTTCCTTGCCTTATTAAGGATCCCATAAATTTAAATATTCTGCCACACCATCCTTCCTTTATATTCTTCCGAGCCCACACCATCCTTCCTTTGAATTAGCCGCGCACAATAATTACCCCATCCACTTAATTAGCTGCCCCTTTTTCACGGCTGTTTGTTAATTACTGCGGCGGCTGGTATTTTAACTGGTTTGACTATGTTTGAAATTGCGAGGTGGGACTATTCTGCACGTAATATGTTTATCTCAGTTGGTTGTCCTGATTGAAAGAATTATAATAGATCTCAGGTTCGATTCTGTATTGTAGAGGTTTCTTTTTTCTTTCTCTAAGACCTAAGATAAGAAAGCCCACTCACGTGCACGCGGCCCATAAGGAGGCCCATGTTTTTTGCGGTTAGTTAGATGGGCTGGCGTGGCTCTCCGTACCTGTACGTACGATTCTTTTAAAATTCCATCGAGGAGAGGAGACGTGGAGCAAGGTAGAATAGAAAATAGTACCACCTCGTAGGGACCAGCAAAAGAGACCACGTACGGAAAGTAAAAAAAATGACGGTGAACCCGGAGACCCAATCCGTGCTTTATTATTAGGGAGAGATTATAGGGAAAGAGTTTTCAATTTGTTTCTTCAATTCATTTCATCGGGTTTC
>NC_041385.1:820932315-820959891 GCF_002162155.2 Triticum dicoccoides
TGAGTTCTTATTTTCCTTATCTCTCTCTTTTCATTTTTCCAACACATGTCTACTTATATTTTCCGAAAACACATGTCTACTTTTGAATACACATTGTGCATTTTTCATATACATGTGGAACATTTTTCGGATACACATTGAACATTTTTCAAGTACATGATGTATTTGTTTTCTAATACATTTTTCTAACATTTTTTTAAGAACCTTTTAAGAACAATTCCTATACACGTCGATTATTTTCCTAATGGCGCAAAAGAATTTCTTCAAGTAGGAAATATAATTGTGTAATTGTTTTCAAAAATATCATGCACATAATTTTAAAACGCATGACATTTTTTTAATGTCCCATATATTTTTGTGTACAAAACATTTATTTCAACTACATGAATATTTTTTTACGTTGTATATTTTTTTTCAGAAAATGCCATGTATATATTATTGAAAAGTGTGAACATCTTTTAAGGAAGTCACATACATTTTTTTAAATGCTACCAGCACTCTTTAAAAGTTACATGAATATTTATTATATTCTAATTGAAAAAATGCATTATGAATGTTTTAAGTAAATTAATTCTTGAATTTTTTTAATATATATTCATAATACTTTCAAAATGTAAACAAAAGTAAAGGAAAAGGAAAGTAGAGAACGAACCTAACACTACTTGGGCCGGCCCATCTTACATTTGCTTGAAGCGATGCTGGACTCCAACTCGACGATATATGGTTTTCTCAAAAAACAAAATTATTATTTATATATAGGAGGAGTGCTCGAAGGAATAACCAGCCGGTATATACGTCGACCTAGGTTTTTTTTTCGAGAGTACGCGAATGCGTACCATATTTTTATAGAAAGCAGAATTGGAATTACAAGAAGACTACAGCTTGTTGCGAACAACAAGCATAGTACCGACACCACAACAGGGAAAGTCCGAAGACAGCCACCACCGACAACACCACTACAAAGAAAAAGAGCTTGTCCAAAAACAAAGCATCATTGTTGCGTCTCGACCATCGCCGGACACTTCCAAAGACAAGGCCAACTCCGGGTGGGCTTCCCTCGTCAACGCACCATCCATCCTTAGATGCCTAAAAGGAGGTGGCAAGTGGATGGCGGAACTTAGTCAGTCCACAAAAGGAAATGTCTTGGATTCACCGGTGATGACATACATTGCGCCACTGAAGATCGTCTTGGACAGCGACGAGCACGGGAAGTGGCGCAACATGGAACCTCATGACCGTGTCTTCAAGCGCGATGCTCCCAACAGAGTAGCGACATAGAGGACGCCGCCATCACGCCGATTCAACTCTCAACCTAGGCTTTCGCCCGAAGACCTCTACCAATCACAGGAGCAGGAGATGGAGACGCCGACACGCCTTGGCGACGCCTCCAAGGAGGGGAACGACACCCACGGGCGCCATCGCCGCCAGCACTGAACGAGACGGGCATGAATTTCTTCCGGCGCACCTCCATCCCTGCCCCCCGGATTGTGGCCACTCCATCCAAGTTTGCCACACCGCCGCCGCCGCAGCACTTCACCATCATAGCCGAGAAGTTGGGGTCCAACCAAGACCCGCACAGCCAGAAGCACACAGAACAACTATCATCACCTCCACGGCTGAGAACTCGCCAGGCTCCCTTCGATCCCAAAGAGTCGCCGGACCGCACACCCAGCCGTCAGGCCAACTCCCGGCAGACGGACTGTGTCACGGCCCTGCAGCCCAGATCAGGCCCAACGAACCCGCTCTGCCACCTCCAGCACCCCCGACCACGAGGACCAGGAGGGGGCACCACGCGGAGGCACGGTGGCCGCGACGTGCTCGGCCGCTGCAGCGCAGCAACACCATGCCGAACACCACCTCGCCACCAAGGCCGACCGCGCCGCCGCCCTGTCCCGCCTTGTCCCGTGCCATTGTAGGAGGGACCACCGCGCCGCGACTATCTCCTCCCGCGAGCCCCAGCCGCGCACCTCCACTCCGCTGCGAAGCTCCGCCGTGCGCCGTCACACCAACTCCAGATCTCACAGTCAACATCACCACATCTTCCACCACCGCGAGGGAACACCCGGCCACCGCGAGCGCGCGAGCCAAATCCTGCCGCCGCCGGCCGCCAACAGGCTTTACCCGCCGACGAGCGCCGACGGCGGCGAGGGGGGAGTGAGGGAGAGGGGGCAGCGGCGGCAGTGGGTAGGGTTCCGCCCGAGCCGCCCCTGGGAGGCGACGCGGGGGCGAGTGGGGGGTGTTGCTTCCCTCTAGGTCGGCATTTGACCACCGACGTACGGTATATATTATCGTACTCCTGTGGTCAAACATCGACCTAGGTTAGACCACCGGCGTACGATACAGATATACTGTATAATATAATATAGTAATTTCGACGAAGGCATCGAGAGCGGCCTTATCGACTACCTGATCCTGATGGGCATGGACGCGTTTGACCTCGATTTCGTGGCCTTGATCGTTTGCCTCTTCATCGGCCTCGCCGTCGGCTGCCGCGTCTTCAGCGTCTTGAGGAAGCCCGTGGAGGAGTGGGAGCTGCTTGACTGGCTCATCGTCATCTATCTACTAATTGCATAAGTAGTGAATCCACTATGTACGCACCTTGCTGTCGTCTTGCTCTAGCTTAATATGCCCATCTGTCCTTGTTCGTAATGAGATACTATTTTCTTGTTGATTCCTAGTACAGCTACCAACTTGATGATGAACATTATGAGAACGAGACCAACATGTGCTCCCGTATGGCTCCCTCGGGCGGCTCAGGAGCAAGCCCTAGCCGCCGTTGCCGCACCCACTCTCCCCTCCTCCCTCGCCGCCGCTGGTGGAGGTCGCCAGGTCGGCGGGCAAAGCCCGCATGGCCCTGTGGCAGTGGTGTCCTTTTCCTCCTCTGCTTGGGGCTGGCTGGCATGGATCTGTGGCAGTGGCGGATAAAGAAATTAAACTTAGCCGGGGCGGAACATTTGAGGCGCAAATTTTTTGATTGACAAATGCAAGTCCGTTGAACCAAATCTCATAAATTCAACTATAAAGCTAGATGCACTCAAAAATTAACATAACCAATGATTTAGAACAGTTCAAGATTCTCGACAACTAGGTGATGTGACCACCAAAAATTACAAAATCCAACATGAACATGTTGCAAGGGAAATCATGACCATACGGCTGACATGGGCCTTTCTTCAAATATTCCGTCCTCGCTGCATCTCTGGTTTCGGCAGTAGAATAATCACAAATTTGTTTTCGGAGTCCTGGATCAGGTTGAATTAGAATAGAAGTTTGCAAAGTGTTATCATGGGATCCCTGATTAGATACTTCAGGTTCATGAGCAAGATCTTGTACAATGTTTGCATCAGAGGTTTCATTGGATGAAATGTTTGCATCAGTTTCATGAACAGGAAAAGGAGCTTGAGATTCAGTAGTTAGGTGGATTCCAAAATAAGCAGCAATTTGTAGTTGACTAGACATTGAAGATCAACATCAGAAGGAAATGGATTGGAGTTGGACTACCGCCGCCGTTGACATCTGATTGCGCTTGCTGATTTTGCAAACTGTAGCTGCGCTTTTGCACGAGCTAGATGCTCTGCCGCCGTTGCCTCCTCCCACACACGGGACATCTTCTTTTGGTTCGCCCATCCACGGACGGCAGAACTGGATCAGGTGCCCGGCGGCCGGCGGACGGTGACTGGCGGTCCGGCGAAGCTGAGCTATGTGGCGGCGAGCCGGCGGCCGCTAGGTTAGTCTTGCTGGGCATCAGGGGGAGGTTGTCAAGTGGCTGCGCACGCTCAGGAGGGCGCTCCTTGCCGCCAAGGCTGCCCACAGAGGCATGGGTGCGCGGGTCCGAGACGCACGGATCCGGCGCGTAGTAGGTGTGCCGAGTGGGAGGGCTCTAGGCCGCAAAGATCAGGCACGTGGTGACTGCGGCCGGTTCGCGTGCGGTGTTGGTGGTTTGGTAGGGCGCTGGTGTTCATCGTGGTGGGCACGGCGCGGCGGCTCGGTTGCTTGGCTGGTCGTCTGCGCGTGGTTTCCGGCGGGGGGTCTGGATCTAGCAGGTCTTACGTGGGGCTGGTGGCCCCAATGGGGTTCTGTCGGCAGCTGGTAGTACCCAGATAGCGATTGCTGGAGCTGGGAGGCTCCGGACGTGCTTGGATGCGGAGTGCAGGACCAAATCCGGTTTCTGCAGGCCCATCACCGGGGAGGCTAGTTGGTGTCGCTGCACAGCGTTGGCATGCTCGCTGTGTGGTGGGTGCAAGGTCAAGTGGAGGTGCGTGTCGGCCTCGGACGGCTCCATGGGAGTGGCAGCCCCCAGTGAAAACCTGGCCGGTGCTAGACGGCCGATGATGATGGTGCCCGTGGGCGTCACTATCCTCCTTGGAGGCATTGTCGGCAATTTCACAACCTATACTCCTGAATCAAGTTCTTCGGGTGAAAACCCAGATCCCGCTGCAGGGGAGGGCGTTGGCGTCGTCTTCAATGCCTCTCCCCTATTTAGGGCACCGTCTTGAAGACATTGATCCCATTAGTGCTTCCTATGGCTGGGCGTACACATTGGCTTTTGGGGCAACGATGAAGGCAGTGCGCAATGTCGGAGTCATGGCATTGGTTGTGGTAGTCGGTTCTTCTCCAGCGTGTCTGTGGGGTTGCGTCGGCCGTTTATCACAGTGAAGCCGAAGCCGTGTAGTGGGGCACCGGTTGTAATGCGATGACGCGGGGCATGTGGTTCGTTCGGTGAACTTTAGTGGCGCCAACCTTGCCTAGTTTCTTCGTAATTCTCCGTCGGAGTTGGTGCTACGTTGTGTTGTTGTGGATTGTATGGAGTGTTGTTCTTCTGCTAATAGGGTTGTTGTTTTCCTTTTTTTTGATCCTCACCATGTTGTTCTTCTGCTGCTTTCTGCTAAAGCTGAATCAAGCCAGCTGTTTGCTGGACGTGTTCAGCAAAAAGATGATGAACATTTTGTCAAGAAAAACTCGATGGTGAACCTCTTTAGTTATTACATAAGTTCTTTTTCTCTTCTTCTTCATCTTTTCCGCGTGCAAATTAGTAAGTTAGATCCCACAGTAAATAAATTAGTAAGTCAACACATTGACACATACTATCTGCCCAGATTTTCCCGAAATAACTATTTATGTTATCCCTGCTAAGGGTATCTCTACACTTTGTGTCAGAGAGCAGGGACCGCGAGCTGACTGGGCGGCGTATAGGACAGCATGCACGCTGCTAGATGGTACATACAGTAGCAGCATGAAACCAACCATAAGGGTGCCACATAGACAAAAATGTGATGTGGCAAAGCAATTAAAGAGGAGAGAGAGCATTGGTGACCCCATGAGGAAACGATGCTAAGCGCGCGGATCTGTGCAAAATGACTATCAAGCAATGCATGAAGGTGTTTTGGTGTTAAAACATTAAATGAACATGCTTAGCCACAAAAATTAAGCACCAATGCATTGGAGAGAGTAGTTGCTAAGCTTTTTAATGCATTTAGCACCACACCTTAGCTCCAATGCATTGGAAGAGGCCTAAGGGCATCTTCAACGCAAGACGCCTATAGAGGCGCTTAGGGAAATAAAATAAATACAATGAAAATTAAAAGCATGTAAGAGCTCCTTCCTTTTCAATGCTAGACTGTAATCACAGGCGCTAAAGCACCGGCGGCTACACTCAGCGCTTCGTCTCATGCGGTAGAAAAAATCAAAAGCGCCTGATTCCTTTTCTGGCATCGATGCCATAGACGACGCCAGGATTGGAGGGCCTAACTGCCCTTAGACAAGGAAACAAATCCTGGCGCCCCTCTCTTAGAGCCCCCATTGGATATGCCCTAACACCCGCAATTCGGAGAGGCCGGTTTGCTGCATACATCTGCAAACTAGTAGCATTCAATATCGCCGCACCCTGCAAGTTGAAGATTATTACTCGCACGCCTTGTAAACCGAAAGAGAGGGAGTAGCTGTGTTCAAATTTTCTCTGGATGCTGCAGCTATCTAGGGTAAGTACTTGCGAGTTTACTTTGGCGTGGACGCTTGTAGTAATAAAATCTGATAAGGGGCTTCCCTGCTAGTGTACTGTTGAGATCATTTGCTTGGAGTTTTCCCTTGAAGAATTAGGAATAAAGCAACAACACGCTTCATGTTTATGGTGTGATAACCTGGATGATACCTATCCGTATGCTAACCCTGTTTCTTGTTAGAACCAAACAGATTGACATAGACTTTCATTTTGTACAAGGAAAAAGTTAAAGAAAAGAAGTTGAACCGATGAGCTTGACGGTGCAAACGGAACCGCAGCTGCCTCTCCTCATCGTACTTGATGTGGAATATGGTCATGAAGAGCACGAACCCGGGGTGGTGGGACGTACTCCCTTGCTTCCTTACCCTTGCACCCAAAGTCAGGGCCGGCCCATAGGCCAGGGCAACGGGCCGACCGCCCTGGGCCCCTGGGAGGTAGGGCCCCCAGCCCAGGTAGTAGTATAGTATACATATTATATGATGAAAAAAATGAAGGAATCAATCGCTTCGCTCATCTGCTGCGCGTCTCCAGTCTCCTCGCCTCCTTGCCTCGTCCCCAAATTCTCCACCCCGGAGGTCCGGAGAACAGCGCTGCCGCTCCCGCACACTTCCAGATTCGAGGCCACTACCGTGCGTCCATTAATGGAGACCAACGGTGCTATCCGCTTCCCCAATCATCTGTGTTTACATCCTCGACGCTCCCCAAGTAGATGTTTGAGGCATCACCGCATAAGAGATGGTATGTCTTCCTCCTTCCCCTAATCAAGTACACTTTTAGTCATCTGTCAAAAAGCCCGACTCTCCGCCTCTAATTTCTCCAATTCTTCTCTTCCTAGTTCCTACTCTTTTGTTGGCCCGTTCTTCAAAGCTTCATTGGATCCAGGGATGAGAAGGGGGGGGGGATGAGTGTTGCAGCTTTGTAGATATGGGAAGCTACATCGACAATTCGACATCAAGCCATATGCCCATATTCAGGTGCTTTTGTTCCCTGTATTGACTGTTCTTCTGCAATTGTTTATTGACATTCTTCTGAAAAATGTTTATCAGTGAGAAAAGGAAGTAAAAAAATAGAGAGATGAACTGGTAGGATCCCTAAAAGGTTCAACGGACAATTTTTTAGAACCGGTAGTGCATCGAAGAACTTGAAGTGTTCAGGAGTATATTTGGCTTCTTACTTGGCTCAAAAGACTTGTAGTTACTAAATGATATTAAATTACGCAAATGTTGTGATAAATTTGTAGAAACGTTTTCTGACAGTTATGCTGAATTAGATGATCTCTTCTCGAAATCATGACCACGGCAAATGACTTTACCAGAATCTGATGTGCCATTGCGTGCTATGGAGATTCTCGAGTTAGTTAGACATTGACAAGGTTTTTATACATAGAAGAGCGAGATGATGGTCTCTTTGTGGCACTTAGAAGAGCGATCTTTTGCAGAACTATATTTTTTCCATATTATTATGATGTAGTTCTCTGCACCGTTACAAATAAATAATTTGTGGCGTGCGTTTTTTAGTTCAAAAACCATCATATGCTATGTACTGAATTTCTTTCAAAATACAATATATTCTGAATTTTTTTATTTGTCCACAAAGGCCCCATTTTGTCGTCTTGCCCCAGGGCGCCAAATATGTATTTGATCGGCCCTGCCCAAAGTTTTGTTCTTTTTGCATCTTCACCGAACCACGTAGAACCTCGTGTCGCCGAGGTGGACAAGTGTGGTGCCCAGCATGCATCGGTGACTGGTGATTTCCATATTCTTGTGCACAAGACCGCCGTGTCGCCTTGGTGGGCGATACGAAGGGCGGCCTCTAATTATGTCTACAACACCCTCCCCTCCCCCACCCCCACACCCCTCCCCTTGGCCACCGCCAAAGGACCCCGCCAGCAAAAAGCGCGCGTTCTATGGCGGCAGCTCTGGTCCTTGTGGGGTCTGGTGGCGTGGTTGAGAGCAGGCTCAACAGCGGCTCTTGGCACCTTTCCCTATGTTTTCAGAATGAATTAGCCCTAGACGACGAATCCTTCCCTCCTGTCTTTCTTTCTCATTTAATGAACCACTGCCTATGATGCCCCTATGCCTATGAATTCAGTGATTTAAAGGCCCGGGGAAGAAACTACGAAAAGAAAGCCTAATAGTTGGTCTAGTTGTCCCCTAGCGGTGCCCGGGCGGGCTACGTGGGGTGACGGCGTTTGTGACGGCACACAAGACGCTTGTGCTGGATGTGGCTTTGGTTAGCAATAGCTACGATTGCGGCTCCGGGACGTTGGTCCTTAGAGGCACGTGCACGAAGACTTCCCAGCTGCCATTGAGAAGGCCATGCCGCCTCCGGTATGGGAGCTACGACATCGGTGTGTCGGTGGCTCGTTCTGGCGGTGTTAATGGTCGTTCGGTGGTCCATGGACTTCGATATAATTTTTTTTATGTTGGAGATGTTTTGTACTTATAGTGAATCTTTATAATAGATCTGGTCTTTTGGTTAAAAAAAGGCAGTCGCGCGTGGTTTGCCTCCTGCTGGATCTGGAACAACCGGATTGGGCGGAGACGAGGCCCGATGGCGCTCTCCTCATCAGGCTGGGTGCACTACTTTCTGGTTCAACCGTTGCATGCGGTGTTGCGTTGGCTGTCTTGACGGACGTGTTGTGATGGGGATTGTTCTGTTGTGGCTAAATGGTCTGCCAAAGACGTGCTCGGTTTTTCTGCCATTGGTGTTCGGCGAGATCATTATTTTAATTGGTTACTATTTTACTATTGCTTTTTTATGAAACCCCTTAGAATTATTTGATGAATTTTAAAGTGCATGCCATATATACCTACTAGAAGCTGCGGCGCCACCTGGCGGAGCCTCTTGAGGCAGGCCAGTCCGCACTTATCTTGTTTCACCACACTAGTAAGTATGCACGTGCAACGCACGTATCATTAGGTGTCAAGGTTCACTCTCTCCTGACCTCTCCAGCTAAGGGGATAAGGACGGCGACAATTTGTCCATTCCCAATGTCGTGTATACATCTTCAATCTGCATTACATGTACATGCAGAATCAGGGTTTTACAATTGCCAGGAGGTTGAGTTTATGCATCACTTTCCCTTGTCATTTTGCTGGACCTTCAAAAATGAAAATGAAAAGGAGATGTTTGACTCCATCAGAACGTAAATACCGGTGCATCCCAATATGGTTTATCAATTGCCTTGGAGCTTATCTGGAATGGACAGTCAAAGTGATGGTCCCGAGGGCATGTTGAGAACATCTTTGACGTATATGTTAAAGAAGACACAATAAAAAGTTCATACGAAGTGTGTTAACCTTAAGATTAACCTTTTACGAATAACTTTGAAACCTCGGTTCTCTGATTTGAAACCACAATCTCCCACACTTACAGTCTTCTAAAGCATTTCATTGATACTTCATGCCAAGTGAAACATCAAAATAGCGCTTAAAAACAAGATAGCTTAGAAACAGAAAATGAGTTAATCAGTACTCTCATATTACTCTAGAAAATAACATTCTTTCAATATCCGAAATTGCAAACTGTTGATAATTTAGTATGATTGACACATGTACTGGGGATGAGACTAATGTGTCGTCTACTCTTTCATTACCCGCAAAATTACTAAATACAAAGAGATTGTTTGAATATGAACACTGATTTCTACTAAAACATAATGGCTGAAACTTTACTTTCAAATACAATGCTCGAATGTAGCAAAAACTCATTTCCTCTTTTTCTGAGAACATGCAGGAGAACTGCGTATATCAATATATCAAGAAGAAAATAGTGCATCATCCTAATGAAGGCTGACAAGAGCATGCATGACAAATCTATCTATAACTTATACTTAGTAAGTATAAGAGCATGATTTTCTATATATATGTGACATGTCAGTTTAAATGAAGAAAACGAACAATGCATTTTTTAGAACTCAATTCTAAAACCCTTAACTAATAAGAGCTCCAATTTTACCCATCATCCTAAAATATCAAGAAATGCTATAAGAGGGTTTGGACACAGAAAAACTAATAACTCTAAACATAATACAAAGACACCTCATTGAGAAATACCTTGCTCATTATAAAAATGATTAACTTAATCATATCTTAGCAACCAATAGCATTGTACGAAAGTATTTTGAGATTGGTGCTTATAACTAATTCTCTTTACATAAACTAACATCCGTCGTAGGCTTGTACTTGACCGATAGGTTCAAACATCACTAGTAGAAAAGGGGGCAATGGTCCAGGCCGGGTCAGCCCATTAGTCCTGGTTGGGCGGGCCACGTGGGCCATTGGTCCCGGTTCGTCTGGACCTTTTGGTCCCGGTTGGTGGGACAAACCGGGACCAATGTGCCTTGCTCCTGGCCCACCACCATTGGTCCTGGTTGGGGGAATGAACCGGGACCAAAGGCTTCCCTTTAGTCCCGGTTCAAGCCACGAACCGGGACCAATTAATTGCCTATATATACCTCGCGAGCAGAGCACTCTCATTGCTCTGTTTTTCGTGGCCGGCGAGGAGAGAGCTTCGTGGTGCTCTAGCTCACCTCCTATGCACACGAGGTGTTCGATGGAATGCCCGAGCCACACTACTTAAGCTTTCTCCTCTCCAAGCTCCACCTCCAAGCTCCATTTTTCTCAATATTTGTCTAGGTTTAGCGGTCCGTCACGTCCCGTCCCCGTCTTCACCGCCGTCGATCGCCCGCGCCGATCTCGTCGCCGGCACCACCGTGGTGAGCCTCTTGTTCTTATCTTCTTTCTGAAAGGAAAAAAAACTCTTACTTGTATGTTTATATAGATACTTGTATAATTTTCTTACTTTTATTATTGCATCTTATATAATGCGATGGTTTTGGTATCCGCCCCCGTCGGCTCTCGTCCTGTCTATGATTCAGATGTGGTATATATTATCTTTTCATAACTATTGGTTCATTTATTGTTTATGACAATTATGCCGACCAACGTGACATAGATTTTATTTATCTAGGAGGTTGTTGAACCGGAAATTCCAACCGACCCTATTGTCGAGAGGTTAAATTTAGTTGAAGAAGAAAACAATTTGTTGAAGGAAAAAATTAGAAAAATTGAGGAGGAGAAGATAATATTGGAGTTGCATGTTGCGGATGTCGTCAATGATCACAAGATCAAGATGGATGCAATGCGCTTGAAGATTAGAAAGATTAGAAAATATGCCATTCATACCGAGGCTTGGTATCATTATGCCGTTGGATCAGTTGTTACATTGGTTGCGATTATGATCGCATTTGTTTTCGCATTGAAATGTTTTACATAGTTTCAGTGTATGGTTTAATTAATTTAGATGCTCTGCAGAGCTTTATGTTGTTAGATGAGAACTATGTATGTACTTCGGTTTTAATGTGATGATGAACTTCTATTAATTTGGTCACTTAATTATCTATTCATGATGTTCTGTAATGATTTTTGACACACTTAATTATATATAATGCACGCAGATGAACCGGCAATGGATGTACGGTTCAAGACACACCTCCGAGTACATTAAGGGCGTGCATGATTTTCTCGAAGTGGCTGAGGCAAACAAGCAGAATGGTTTTATGTGTTGTCCATGCCCTATATGTGGGAATACGAAGTCTTACTCTGACCGGAAAATCCTCCACGCCCACCTGCTTTACAAGGGTTTCATGCCACACTATAATGTTTGGACGAGGCACAGAGAAATAGGGGTTATGATGGAAGACGGCGAAGAAGAAGAGTACGATGACAACTATGTGCCCCCTGAATACGGTGATGCTACTGAAGATCAAGAGGAACCAGACGATGTGCACGATGATGCTGCAACGGGCGAAGCTGCTGAAGATCAAGAGGAACCAGACGATGTGCCCGATGATGATGATCTCCGCCGGGTCATTGTCGATGCAAGGACGCAATGCGAAAGTCAAAAGGAGAAGCTGAAGTTCGATCGCATGTTAGAGGACCACAAAAAAGGGTTGTACCCCAATTGCGAAGATGGCAACACAAAGCTCAGTACCATACTAGAATTGCTGCAGTGGAAGGCAGAGAATGCTGTGCCTGACAAAGGATTTGAGAAGCTACTGAAAATATTGAAAAAGAAGCTTCCAAAGGATAACGAATTGCCCGACAGTACATACGCAGCAAAGAAGGTCGTATAACCTCTAGGATTGGAGGTGCAGAAAATACATGCATGCCCTAATGACTGCATCCTCTTCCACGGTGCGTACAAGGATCTGAACGCATGCCCGGTATGCGGTGCATTACGGTATAAGATCAGACGAGATGACCCTGGTGATGTCGACGGCGAGCCCCCAAGGAAGAGGGTTCCTACGAAGGTGATGTGGTATGCTCCTATAATACCACAGTTGAAACGTCTGTTCAGAAACAGAGAGCATGCCAAGTTGATGCGATGGCACAGTAAGGACCGTAAGAAAGACGGGAAGTTGAGAGTGAAGGAAATATGCCCTAGAGGCAATAATAAAGTTATTATTTATTTCCTTATAATCATGATAAATGTTTATTATTCATGCTAGAATTGTATTTTCCGGAAACATAATACATGTGTGAATACATAGACAAACAGAGTGTCACTAGTATGCCTCTACTTGACTAGCTCGTTAATCAAAGATGGTTATGTTTCCTAACCATGAACAATGAGTTGTTATTTGATTAACGAGGTCACATCATTAGTAGAATGATCTGATTGACATGACCCATTCCATTAGCTTAGCACCTGATCGTTTAGTATGTTGCTATTGCTTTCTTCATGACTTATACATGTTCCTATGACTATGAGATTATGCAACTCCCGTTTACCGGAGGAACACTTTGGGTACTACCAAACGTCACAACGTAAATGGGTGATTATAAAGGAGTACTACAGGTGTCTCCAATGGTCGATGTTGGGTTGGCGTATTTCGAGATTAGGATTTGTCACTCCGATTGTCGGAGAGGTATCTCTGGGCCCTCTCGGTAATACACATCACATAAGCCTTGCAAGCATTACAACTAATATGTTAGTTGTGAGATGATGTATTACGGAACGAGTAAAGAGACTTACCGGTAACGACATTGAACTAGGTATTGGATACCGACGATCGAATCTCGGGCAAGTAACATACCGATGACAAAGGGAACAACGTATGTTGTTATGCGGTCTGACCGATAAAGATCTTCGTAGAATATGTAGGAGCCAATATGGGCATCCAGGTCCCGCTATTGTTTATTGACCAGAGACATGTCTCGGTCATGTCTACATTGTTCTCGAACCCGTAGGGTCCGCACGCTTAAGGTTACGATGACAGTTATATTATGAGTTTATGCATTTTGATGTACCGAAGGTTGTTCGGAGTCCCGGATGTGATCACGGACATGACGAGGAGTCTCGAAATGGTCGAGACATAAAGATTGATATATTGGAAGCCTATGTTTGGACATCGGAAGTGTTCCGGGTGAAATCGGGATTTTACCGGGTTACCGGGAGGTTACCGGAACCCCCCGGGAACCACATGGGCCTTCATGGGCCTTAGTGGAAAGGAGAAAGGGGCAGCCCAAGGGGGCTGCGCGCCTCCTCCCTTCTCCTAGTCCTATTAGGACTAGGAGAGGTGGCCGGCCACCCCTCTCCCTCTTTCCCCCTTGGGAATCCTAGTTGGAATAGGATTGGAGGGGAGTCCTACTCCCGGTAGGAGTAGGACTCCTCCTGCGCCTCCTCCTCCTGGCCGGTGCACCCTCCCCCCTTGGCTCCTTTATATACTGAGGCAGGGGCACCTCTAAACACACAAGTTGACACAAGTTGATCCACGTGATCGATTCCTTAGCCGTGTGCGGTGCCCCCTGCCACCATATTCCTCGATAATACTGTAGCGGAGTTTAGGCGAAGCCCTGCTGCTGTAGTTCATCAAGATCGTCACCACGCCGTCGTGCTGACGAAACTCTTCCCCGACACTTTGCTGGATCGGAGTCCGGGGATCGTCATCGAGCTGAACGTGTGCTCGAACTCGGAGGTGCCGTAGTTTCGGTGCTTGATCGGTTGGATCGTGAAGACGTACGACTACTTCCTCTACGTCGTGTCATTGCTTCCGCAGTCGGTCTGCGTTGGGTACGTAGACAACACTCTCCTCTCGTTGCTATGCATCACATGATCCTGTGTGCGCGTAGGAAAATTTTGAAATTACTACGAAACCCTACGGTGGCATCCGAGCCTAGGTTAATGATGTTGATGTTATATGCACGAGTAGAACACAAGTGAGTTGTGGACGATACAAGTCATACTGCCTACCAGCATGTCATATTTTGGTTCAGCGGTATTGTTGGACGAGACGACCCGGACCAACCTTACGCGTACGCTTACGCGAGACCGGTTCCCTCGACGTGCTTTGCACAGAGATGGCTTGCGGGCGACTGCCTCTCCAACTTTAGTTGAACCAAGTATGGCTACGCCCGGTCCTTGCGAAGGTTAAAACGGAGTCTATTTGACAAACTATCGTTGTGGTTTTGATGCGTAGGTGAGATTGGTTCTTACTTAAGCCCGTAGCAGCCACGTAAAACATGCAACAACAAAGTAGAGGACGTCTAACTTGTTTTTGCAGGGCATGTTGTGATGTGATATGGTCAAGGCATTATGCTGAATTTTATTGTATGAGATGATCATGTTTTGTAACCAAGTTATCGGCAACTGGCAGGAGCCATATGGTTGTCGCTTTATTGTATGCAATGCAATCGCGATGTAATGCTTTACTTTATTACTAAACGGTAGTGATAGTCGTGGAAGCATAAGATTGGCGAGACGACAACGATGCTACGATGGAGATCAAGGTGTCGCGCCGGTGACGATGGTGATCATGACGGTGCTTCGGAGATGGAGATCACAAGCACAAGATAATGATGGCCATATCATATCACTTATATTGATTGCATGTGATGTTTATCTTTTTATGCATCTTATCTTGCTTTGATTGACGGTAGCATTATAAGATGATCTCTCACTAAATTATCAAGAAGTGTTCTTCCTGAGTATGCACCGTTGCAAAAGTTCTTCGTGCTGAGACACCACGTGATGATCGGGTGTGATAGGCTCTACGTTCAAATACAACGGGTGCAAAACAGTTGCGCACGCAGAATACTCAGGTTAAACTTGACGAGCCTAGCATATGCAGATATGGCCTCGGAACACGGAGACCGAAAGGTCGAGCGTGAATCATATAGTAGATATGATCAACATAATGATGTTCACCGATGAAACTACTCCATCTCACGTGATGATCGGATATGGTTTAGTTGATTTGGATCACGTGATCACTTAGAGGATTAGAGGGATGTCTATCTAAGTGGGAGTTCTTTAATAATATGATTAATTGAACTTAAAATTTATCATGAACTTAGTCCCTGATAGTATCTTGCTTGTTTATGTTGTTTGTAGATAGATGGCTCGTGCTGTTGTTCCGTTAAATTTTAATGCGTTCCTTGAGGAAGCAAAGTTGAAAGATGATGGTAGCAATTACACGGACTGGGTCCGTAACTTGAGGATTATCCTCATTGCTGCACAGAAGAATTACGTCCTGGAAGCACCGCTGGGTGCCAGGCCTGCTGCTGGAGCAACGCCAGATGTTATGAACGTCTGGCAGAGCAAAGCTGATGACTACTCGATAGTTCAGTGTGCCATGCTTTACGGCTTAGAATCGGGACTTCAACGACGTTTTGAACGTCATGGAGCATATGAGATGTTCCAGGAGTTGAAGTTAATATTTCAAGCAAATGCCCGGATTGAGAGATATGAAGTCTCCAATAAGTTCTATAGCTGCAAGATGGAAGAGAACAGTTCTGTCAGTGAGCATATACTCAAAATGTCTGGGTATAATAATCACTTGATTCAATTGGGAGTTAATCTTCCGGATGATTGCGTCATTGACAGAATTCTCCAATCACTGCCACCAAGCTACAAGAGCTTCGTGATGAACTATAATATGCAAGGGATGAACAAGACTATTCCCGAGCTCTTCGCAATGCTGAAAGCTGCGGAGGTAGAAATCAAGAAGGAGCATCAAGTGTTGATGGTTAACAAGACCACTAGTTTCAAGAAAAAGGGCAAAGGGAAAAAAAAGGGGAACTTCAAAAAGAACGGCAAGCAAGTTGCTGCTCAAGAGAAGAAACCCAAGTCTAAACCTAAGCCTGAAACTGAGTGCTTCTACTGCAAGCAGACTGGTCACTGGAAGCGGAACTGCCCCAAGTATTTGGCGGATAAGAAGGATGGCAAGGTGAACAAAGGTATATGTGATATACATGTTATTGATGTGTACCTTACCAATGCTCGCAGTAGCACCTGGGTATTTGATACTGGTTCTGTTGCTAATATTTGCAACTCGAAACAGGGACTACAGAATAAGCGGGCACTGGCAAAGGACGAGGTGACGATGCGCGTGGGAAACGGTTCCAAAGTCGATGTGATCGCGGTCGGCACGCTACCTCTACATCTACCTTCGGGATTAGTATTAGACCTAAATAATTGTTATTTGGTGCCAGCGTTGAGCATGAACATTATATCTGGATCTTGTTTAATGCGAGACGGTTATTCATTTAAATCAGAGAATAATGGTTGTTCTATTTATATGAGTAATATCTTTTATGGTCATGCACCCTTGAAGAGTGGTCTATTCTTACTAAATCTCGATAGTAGTAATACACATATTCATAATGTTGAAACCAAAAGATACAGAGTTGATAATGAAAGTGCAACTTATTTGTGGCACTGTCGTTTAGGTCATATCGGTGTAAAACGCATGAAGAAACTCCATACTAATGGACTTTTGGAACCACTTGATTATGAATCACTTGGTACTTGCGAACCGTGCCTCATGGGCAAGATGACTAAAACACCGTTCTCCGGTACTATGGAGAGAGCAACTGATTTGTTGGAAATCATACATACCGATGTATGTGGCCCGATGAATATTGAGGCTCGTGGCGGATATCGTTATTTTCTCACCTTCACAGATGATTTGAGCAGATATGGATATATCTACTTAATGAAGCATAAGTCTGAAACATTTGAAAAGTTCAAAGAATTTCAGAGTGAAGTTGAAAATCATCGTAACAAGAAAATAAAGTTTCTACGATCTGATCGTGGAGGAGAATATTTGAGTTACGAGTTTGGTGTACATTTGAAAAATTGTGGAATAGTTTCGCAACTCACGCCACCCGGAACACCACAGCGTAATGGTGTGTCCGAACGTCGTAATCATACTTTACTAGATATGGTGCGATCTATGATGTCTCTTACTGATTTACCGCTATCATTTTGGGGATATGCTTTAGAGACGGCCGCATTCACGTTAAATAGGGCACCATCAAAATCCGTTGAGACGACGCCTTATGAACTGTGGTTTGGCAAGAAACCAAAGTTGTCGTTTCTTAAAGTTTGGGGCTGCGATGCTTATGTGAAAAAGCTTCAACCTGATAAGCTCGAACCCAAATCGGAGAAATGTGTATTCATAGGATACCCAAAGGAAACTGTTGGGTACACCTTCTATCACAGATCCGAAGGCAAAACATTCATTGCTAAGAATGGATCATTTCTAGAGAAGGAGTTTCTCTCGAAAGAAGTGAGTGGGAGGAAAGTAGAACTTGACGAGGTAACTGTACCTGCTCCCTTACTGGAAAGTAGTTCATCACAGAAAACTGTTTCAGTGACACCTACACCAGTTAGTGAGGAAGCCAATGATAATGATCATGAAACTTCAGATCAAGATACTACTGAACTTCGTAGATCAACCAGAGTAAGATCCACACCAGAGTGGTACGGTAATCCTGTTCTGGAGGTCATGCTACTAGATCATGATGAACCTACGAACTATGAAGAAGCGATGGTGAGCCCAGATTCCGCAAAATGGCTAGAAGCCATGAAATCTGAGATGGGATCCATGTATGAGAACAAAGTATGGACTTTGGTTGACTTGCCCGATGATCGGCAAGCGATTGAGAATAAATGGATCTTTAAGAAGAAGACTGACGCTGATGGTAATGTTACTGTCTACAAAGCTCGACTTGTCGCAAAAGGTTTTCGGCAAGTTCAAGGAATTGACTACGATGAGACCTTCTCACCCGTAGCGATGCTTAAGTCCGTCCGAATCATGTTAGCAATTGCCGCATTTTATGATTATGAAATTTGGCAAATGGATGTCAAAACTGCATTCCTGAATGGATTCCTGGAAGAAGAGTTGTATATGATGCAACCAGAAGGTTTTGTCGATCCAAAGGGAGCTAACAAAGTGTGCAAGCTCCAGCGATCCATTTATGGACTGGTGCAAGCCTCTCGGAGTTGGAATAATAGTGTGATCAAAGCATTTGGTTTTATACAGACTTTTGGAGAAGCCTGTATTTACAAGAAAGTGAGTGGGAGCTCTGTAGCATTTCTGATATTATATGTGGATGACATATTACTGATTGGAAATGATATAGAATTTCTGGATAGCATAAAGGGATACTTGAATAAAAGTTTTTCAATGAAAGACCTCGGTGAAGCTGCTTACATATTAGGCATTAAGATCTATAGAGACAGATCAAGACGCTTAATTGGACTTTCACAAAGCACATACCTTGACAAAATTTTGAAGAAATTCAAAATGGATCAAGCAAAAAAAGGGTTCTTGCCTGTGTTACAAGGTGTGAAATTGAGTAAGACTCAATGCCCGACCACTGCAGAAGATAGAGAGAATATGAAAGATGTTCCCTATGCATCAGCCATAGGCTCTATCATGTATGCAATGCTGTGTACCAGACCTGATGTGTGCCTTGCTATAAGTTTAGCAGGGAGGTACCAAAGTAATCCAGGAATGGATCACTGGACAGCGGTCAAGAACATCCTGAAATACCTGAAAAGGACTAAGGATATGTTTCTCGTATATGGAAGTGACAAAGAGCTCATCGTAAAAGGTTACGTTGATGCAAGCTTTGACACTGATCCGGACGATTCTAAATCGCAAACCGGATACGTGTTTACATTAAACGGTGGAGCTGTCAGTTGGTGCAGTTCTAAACAAAGCGTCGTAGCGGGATCTACATGTGAAGCGGAATACATAGCTGCTTCGGAAGCAGCAAATGAAGGAGTCTGGATGAAGGAAGTTCATATCCGATCTAGGTGTCATACCTAGTGCATCGGGTCCAATGAAAATCTTTTGTGACAATACTGGTGCAATTGCCTTGGCAAAGGAATCCAGATTTCACAAAAGGACCAAACACATCAAGAGACGCTTCAACTCCATCCGGGATCTAGTCCAGGTGGGAGACATGGAGATTTGCAAGATACATACGGATCTGAATATTGCAGACCCGTTGACTAAGCCTCTTCCACGAGCAAAACATGATCAGCACCAAAGCTCCATGGGTGTTAGATTCATTACAGTGTAATCTAGATTATTGACTCTAGTGCAAGTGGGAGACTGAAGGAAATATGCCCTAGAGGCAATAATAAAGTTATTATTTATTTCCTTATAATCATGATAAATGTTTATTATTCATGCTAGAATTGTATTTTCCGGAAACATAATACATGTGTGAATACATAGACAAACAGAGTGTCACTAGTATGCCTCTACTTGACTAGCTCGTTAATCAAAGATGGTTATGTTTCCTAACCATGAACAATGAGTTGTTATTTGATTAACGAGGTCACATCATTAGTAGAATGATCTGATTGACATGACCCATTCCATTAGCTTAGCACCTGATCGTTTAGTATGTTGATATTGCTTTCTTCATGACTTATACATGTTCCTACGACTATGAGATTATGCAACTCCCGTTTACCGGAGGAACACTTTGGGTACTACCAAACGTCACAACGTAAATGGGTGATTATAAAGGAGTACTACAGGTGTCTCCAATGGTCGATGTTGGGTTGGCGTATTTCGAGATTAGGATTTGTCACTCCGATTGTCGGAGAGGTATCTCTGGGCCCTCTCGGTAATACACATCACATAAGCCTTGCAAGCATTACAACTAATATGTTAGTTGTGAGATGATGTATTACGGAACGAGTAAAGAGACTTGCCGTTAACGAGATTGAACTAGGTATTGGATACCGACGATCGAATCTCGGGCAAGTAACATACCGATGACAAAGGGAACAACGTATGTTGTTATGCGGTCTGACCGATAAAGATCTTCGTAGAATATGTAGGAGCCAATATGGGCATCCAGGTCCCGCTATTGGTTATTGACCAGAGACATGTCTCGGTCATGTCTACATTGTTCTCGAACCCGTAGGGTCCGCACGCTTAAGGTTACGATGACACTTATATTATGAGTTTATGCATTTTGATGTACCGAAGGTTGTTCGGAGTCCCGGATGTGATCACGGACATGACGAGGAGTCTCGAAATGGTCGAGACGTAAAGATTGATATATTGGAAGCCTATGTTTGGACATCGGAAGTGTTCCGGGTGAAATCGGGATTTTACCGGGTTACCGGGAGGTTACCGGAACCCCCCGGGAGCCATATGGGCCATCATGGGCCTTAGTGGAAAGGAGAAAGGGGCAGCCCAAGGTGGCTGCGCCTCTTTCCCCTCCCCTAGTCCTATTAGGACTAGGAGAAGGTGGCCGGCCCCCCTCTCTCTCTTCCCCTCCGAGGAATCCTAGTTGGACTAGGATTGGGGGGAGGAATCCTACTCCCAGAGGGAGTAGGACTCTCCTGCGCCTCCCTCTTTGGCCGGCCAGCCTCCCCTCCTCTCCTCCTTTATATACGGAGGCAGGGGCACCTCTAAACACACAAGTTGACACAAGTTGATCCACGTGATCGATTCCTTAGCCGTGTGCGGTGCCCCCTGCCACCATATTCCTCGATAATACTGTAGCGGAGTTTAGGCGAAGCCCTGCTGCTGTAGTTCATCAAGATCGTCACCACGCCGTCGTGCTGACGAAACTCTTCCCCGACACTTTGCTGGATCGGAGTCCGGGGATCGTCATCGAGCTGAACGTGTGCTCGAACTCGGAGGTGCCGTAGTTTCGGTGCTTGATCGGTTGGATCGTGAAGACGTACGACTACTTCCTCTACGTCGTGTCATTGCTTCCGCAGTCGGTCTGCGTTGGGTACGTAGACAACACTCTCCTCTCGTTGCTATGCATCACATGATCCTGTGTGCGCGTAGGAAATTTTTTGAAATTACTACGAAACCCAACAGTTAGCAATTGCCGCATTTTATGATTATGAAATTTGGCAGATGGATGTCAAAACTGCATTCCTGAATGGATTTCTGGAAGAAGAGTTGTATATGATGCAACCAGAAGGTTTTGTCGATCCAAAGGAAGCTAACAAAGTGTGCAAGCTCCAGCGATCCATTTATGGACTGGTGCAAGCCTCTCGGAGTTGGAATAAACGTTTTGATAGTGTGATCAAAGCATTTGGTTTTATACAGACTTTCGGAGAAGCCTGTATTTACAAGAAAGTGAGTGGGAGCTCTGTAGCATTTCTGATATTATATGTGGATGACATATTACTCATTGGAAATGATATAGAATTTCTGGATAGCATAAAGGGATACTTGAATAAAAGTTTTTCAATGAAAGACCTCGGTGAAGCTGCTTACATATTAGGCATTAAGATCTATAGAGATAGATCAAGACACTTAATTGGACTTTCACAAAGCACATACCTTGACAAGATTTTGAAGAAATTCAAAATGGATCAAGCAAAGAAAGGATTCTTGCCTGTATTACAAGGTGTGAAATTGAGTAAGACTCAATGCCCGACCACTGCAGAAGATAGAGAGAATATGAAAGATGTTCCCTATGCATCAGCCATAGGCTCTATCATGTATGCAATGCTGTGTACCAGACCTGATGTGTGCCTTGCTATAAGTTTAGCAGGGAGGTACCAAAGTAATCCAGGAGTGGATCACTGGACAGCGGTCAAGAACATCCTGAAATACCTGAAAAGGACTAAGGATATGTTTCTCGTATATGGAGGTGACAAAGAGCTCATCGTAAAAGGTTACGTTGATGCAAGCTTTGACACTGATCCGGACGATTCTAAAATCGCAAACCGGATACGTGTTTACATTAAACGGTGGAGCTGTCAGTTGGTGCAGTTCTAAACAAAGCGTCGTAGCGGGATCTACATGTGAAGCGGAATACATAGCTGCTTCGGAAGCAGCAAATGAAGGAGTCTGGATGAAGGAGTTCATATCCGATCTAGGTGTCATACCTAGTGCATCGGGTCCAATGAAAATCTTTTGTGACAATACTGGTGCAATTGCCTTGGCAAAGGAATCCAGATTTCACAAAAGGACCAAACACATCAAGAGACGCTTCAACTCCATCCGGGATCTAGTCCAGGTGGGAGACATAGAGATTTGCAAGATACATACGGATCTGAATGTTGCAGACCCGTTGACTAAGCCTCTTCCACGAGCAAAACATGATCAGCACCAAAGCTCCATGGGTGTTAGATTCATTACAGTGTAATCTAGATTATTGACTCTAGTGCAAGTGGGAGACTGAAGGAAATATGCCCTAGAGGCAATAATAAAGTTATTATTTATTTCCTTATAATCATGATAAATGTTTATTATTCATGCTAGAATTGTATTTTCGGAAACATAATACATGTGTGAATACATAGACAAACAGAGTGTCACTAGTATGCCTCTACTTGACTAGCTCGTTAATCAAAGATGGTTATGTTTCCTAACCATGAACAATGAGTTGTTATTTGATTAACGAGGTCACATCATTAGTAGAATGATCTGATTGACATGACCCATTCCATTAGCTTAGCACCTGATCGTTTAGTATGTTGCTATTGCTTTCTTCATGACTTATACATGTTCCTATGACTATGAGATTATGCAACTCCCGTTTACCGGAGGAACACTTTGGGTACTACCAAACGTCACAACGTAAATGGGTGATTATAAAGGAGTACTACAGGTGTCTCCAATGGTCGATGTTGGGTTGGCGTATTTCGAGATTAGGATTTGTCACTCCGATTGTCGGAGAGGTATCTCTGGGCCCTCTCGGTAATACACATCACATAAGCCTTGCAAGCATTACAACTAATATGTTAGTTGTGAGATGATGTATTACGGAACGAGTAAAGAGACTTACCGGTAACGACATTGAACTAGGTATTGGATACCGACGATCGAATCTCGGGCAAGTAACATACCGATGACAAAGGGAACAACGTATGTTGTTATGCGGTCTGACCGATAAAGATCTTCGTAGAATATGTAGGAGCCAATATGGGCATCCAGGTCCCGCTATTGTTTATTGACCAGAGACATGTCTCGGTCATGTCTACATTGTTCTCGAACCCGTAGGGTCCGCACGCTTAAGGTTACGATGACAGTTATATTATGAGTTTATGCATTTTGATGTACCGAAGGTTGTTCGGAGTCCCGGATGTGATCACGGACATGACGAGGAGTCTCGAAATGGTCGAGACATAAAGATTGATATATTGGAAGCCTATGTTTGGACATCGGAAGTGTTCCGGGTGAAATCGGGATTTTACCGGGTTACCGGGAGGTTACCGGAACCCCCCGGGAACCACATGGGCCTTCATGGGCCTTAGTGGAAAGGAGAAAGGGGCAGCCCAAGGGGGCTGCGCGCCTCCTCCCTTCTCCTAGTCCTATTAGGACTAGGATAATAGGACTAGGAGAGGTGGCCGGCCACCCCTCTCCCTCTTTCCCCCTTGGGAATCCTAGTTGGAATAGGATTGGAGGGGAGTCCTACTCCCGGTAGGAGTAGGACTCCTCCTGCGCCTCCTCCTCCTGGCCGGCGCACCCTCCCCCCTTGGCTCCTTTATATACTGAGGCAGGGGCACCTCTAAACACACAAGTTGACACAAGTTGATCCACGTGATCGATTCCTTAGCCGTGTGCGGTGCCCCCTGCCACCATATTCCTCGATAATACTGTAGCGGAGTTTAGGCGAAGCCCTGCTGCTGTAGTTCATCAAGATCGTCACCACGCCGTCGTGCTGACGAAACTCTTCCCCGACACTTTGCTGGATCGGAGTCCGGGGATCGTCATCGAGCTGAACGTGTGCTCGAACTCGGAGGTGCCGTAGTTTCGGTGCTTGATCGGTTGGATCGTGAAGACGTACGACTACTTCCTCTACGTCGTGTCATTGCTTCCGCAGTCGGTCTGCGTTGGGTACGTAGACAACACTCTCCTCTCGTTGCTATGCATCACATGATCCTGTGTGCGCGTAGGAAAATTTTGAAATTACTACGAAACCCTACAGAGAGCACCCGCTGACGGGTCGTAGTGGAGAAAAATCGAGAGAAAGTACTGGGATGAGTTTGCAAGTGAGCCAAGGAACGTATGGTTTGCTTTAAGCGCGGATGGCATTAATTCTTTCGGGGAGCAGAGCAGCAATCACAGCACCTGGCCCGTGACTCTATGTATGTATAACCTTCCTCCTTGGATGTGCATGAAGCGGAAGTTTATTATAATGCCAGTTCTCATCCAAGGCCCTAAGAAACCCGGCAACGACATTGATGTGTACCTAAGGCCATTAGTTGAAGAACTTTTACAGCTGTGGAATGGAAACGGTGTACGTACGTGGGGTGAGCACAAACAGGAGGAATTTAACCTAAAGGCGTTGCTGTTCGTGACCATCAACGATTGGCCCGCTCTCAGTAACCTTTCAGGACAGACAAACAAGGGATACCACGCATGCACGCACTGTTTACTTGACACCGATAGTATATACCTGGCAAGCTGCAGGAAGAATGTGTACCTGGGCCATCGTCGATTTCTTCCGACCAACCATCAATGTCGAAAGAAAGGCAAGCATTTCAAAGGCGAGGCAGATCACCGGAAGAAGCCCGCCATGCGTACCGGTGATCACGTACTTGCTATGGTCAATGATTTACACGTAATCTTTGGAAAGGGTCCCGGCGCACTAGCCGTTCCGAGTGACGCTGGGGGACACGCACCCATGTGGAAGAAGAAATTTATATTTTGGGACCTATCCTACTAGAAAGACCTAGAGGTCCGCTCTTCGATCGACGTGATGCACGTGACGAAGAACCTTTGCGTGAATCTGCTAGGCTTCTTCGGCGTGTATGGGAAGACAAAAGATACAACTGAGGCACGGGAGGACCTACAATGTTTGCACGAAAAAGACGGCATGCCTCCAAAGCAGTATGAAGGTCCTGCCAGCTATGCTCTTACCAAAGAAGAGAAGGAAATCTTCTTTGAATGCCTGCTTAGTATGAAGGTCCCGACTGGCTTCTCGTCTAATATAAAAGGAATAATAAATATGGCAGAGAAAAAGTTTCAGAACCTAAAGTCTCATGACTGCCACGTGATTATGACGCAACTGCTTCCGGTTGCATTGAGGGGGCTTCTACCGGAAAACGTCCGATTAGCCATTGTGAAGCTATGTGCATTTCTCAATGCAATCTCTCAGAAGGTGATCCAGAAATCATACCAAGGCTAAGGAGTGATGTGGTGCAATGTCTTGTCAGTTTCGAGCTGGTGTTCCCACCATCCTTCTTCAATATCATGACGCACGTCCTAGTTCATCTAGTTGACGAGATTGTCATTCTGGGCCCCGTATTTCTCCACAATATGTACCCCTTTGCGAGGTTCATAGGAGCCCTAAAGAAATATGTCCGTAACCGCGCTAGGCCAGAAGGAAGCATCTCCATGGGCCATCAAACAGAGGATGTCATCGGGTTTTGTGTTGACTTCATTCCTGGCCTTAAGAAGATAGGTCTCCCTAAATCGCGGTATGAGGGGAGACTGACTGGAAAAGGCACGCTTGGAAGGGACTCAATAATATGCAGGGACGGATATTCTTGGTCTCAAGCACACTACACAGTTCTACAGAACTCTACCTTGGTGACCCCGTATGTCGATGAACACAAGAACAGTCTGCGCTCCAAACACCCGGAGCAGTGCGACGACTGGATTACATGTGAACACATCAGGACTTTCAGCAGTTGGTTGGACGCACGTATCAGAGGTGACAACACTGTTTGTGATGAGTTGTACTTGTTGTCCAGGGGACCATCTTTGACTGTATTGATTTGGAAAGGATACGAGATAAATGGGAATACATTTTACACGATTGACCAAGATCAAAAGAGCACCAACCAAAACAGCGGTGTCTGCTTTGATGCAACAACCAAGAGGGGAAAGGACACATATTATGGTTACATAGTGGACATATGGGAACTTGACTACGGAGTAGATTTTAAGGTCCCTTTGTTTAAGTGCAAATGGGTCAATCTGTCAGGAGGCGGGGTACAGGTAGACCCACAGTACGGAATGACAACAGTGGATCTGAAAAATGTTGGGTACACTAACGAACCGTTCGTCCTAGCCAATGATGTGGCACAGGTTATCTATGTGAAGGACATGTCTACCAGACCGAGAAAGAGAAAAGATAAGGAAGCGAATACATCATACGATGAGCCAAAGCGCCACATAATTCTTTCAGGAAAAAGGGACATCGTGAGAGTGGAGGATAAGACAGACATGTCTAAAGATTATGAAAAGTTTCATGAAATTACTCCCTTCAAAGTCAAGGCTGACCCCAGCATCCTGATAAACGATGAAGATTATCCATGGTTACGGCGCAATAAGCAAATGACACAAGCGAAAAAAAAGTGAAGACTTTCTCCCGCAACTATTATGATGATACCATGCCAACTTTGTAACTGACGAGTATGATACCATTGTCCGTTTTTTACATGCACATGCTATGTGGGTCAATTTATGATACCATGCCAACTTTCAACTTTTTCAGAGTTCATTTGAAATGCTTTAATGTCTTATGGTTCGGCCCTCGTAATAATTAAAAATAGCAACTATAAGTATTCTGTTGTAAGTAGAAACAAAATAAAATAAATAAAGCAAGAAAGAAAACAAAAAAACAAAAAAAGTGTTTTCAAATTTGAAAACTAATGGCACTAACAGAAAGTTTATAATTTACCTAAAACTAAAAGCAAAAACAATTAAAAAATAAAGCAAAAAACAAAAGAAAATAAATAATGTAGAAAACAAAAGAAAAAAAACAACAATAAGTATTTTGTTGTAAGTAGAAACAAAATAAAATAAATAAAGCAAGAAAGAAAACAGAAAAACAAAAAAAGTGTTTTCAAATTTGAAAACTAATGGCACTAACAGAAAGTTTATAATTTTTCTAAAACTGAAAGCAAAAACAATTAAAAAATAAAACAAAAAACAAAAGAAAATAAATAATGCAGAAAACAAAAGAAAAAACTCGAAAAAAATAAATATAGCAATAATAAGTAAAGAAAACAAAAAAAACAAAAAAAATGCCTCCTACTGGGCCCCCACGGCCTGAATATGACTAGAAACCCTACTATGGGCCAGGATTCAGGACCGCAGTAGGCCCAGAAGGCCCATCAGGCAAAGCAATAGCAAGTAGGCCCGAAAGCCTATGGTGGAGAGGAGCTCGAGAGGGGTGCGACAGTGGGGCTTATAAACCACTGCGCGCCCCTCTCGACTAGCAAGGTGGGACTAAACTTTGGCCCCGAGGCGGGCAGCACACAGGCCTTTGGTCCCGGTTGGTGGCACCAACCGGGACTAAAGGGGGGCATTAGTCCCGGTTGGTGCCACCAAC
>NC_041385.1:820960378-820994354 GCF_002162155.2 Triticum dicoccoides
TCGCCGCGCGCGCCACCCGTTCCTCGACCCCGTCGCCGTCGCCGCGCGCGCCGCCCCTTCCCCAACCCCGTCGTCGTCGCCCCGACCACACGCCGCCGCCTTCGGTCCGGCCGCCGGCGCCCTTTCCTCTTATTTTTTTGTGCATTTTATGTATATGTTCTCTGTGTATATATGTATATGTTCTCTGTGTATATATGTTCATATATGCAAAAGTTAGATTTTAGAAAAACTTTATATATGCAAAAATTTATATCTGCAAAAATTTATACATATATGTAAGTATATATGTATGTATAGATGTATGTATGTGGATACATGAGGGGGGTCGATATACCCCCTCTCCGATAGCATTTTTGTGCATTTTAGGTTAGTGTATATATATGTTCATGTATATATGCAAAAGATAGATTTTTAGAAAAAATATTATTTTCTCTGTTGATGATATGATGATGTTTTTTTCATATATGCATTTTTTCATATATGTATTATTTTTTTAAGTTGTTAGTAGATATCGATTTTAGGTTAGTGCATTTTATCACTGATTTTAGGTTAGTTGATCAATTTAGTGCATTTTATGTTTGTTGCATTTTAGGATAGTGCATTTTATGTTAGTGCAGAGGAAAAAGTAAAACAAGGAAAAGGAAAATAAGTAGAGAAAGAAGGAGAAGAAGAAGGAGAAGACAAGGAGAGGAAGAAGAGAAAGAAGAAGAAAAAAAGAGGAAAAGAAGAAGGAGAGCTTCTTCTCCTTTTTTTCTCCTCTTTGTTTCTTCTTCTTCTTAATTTTTATCGGGAACGAGGGTGTCGAGGATCGCCGAGGGGTCGAGGGTCGGGAACTAACTAGGGTAGAGGGTCAAGGGTCGTTAAGGGGTCAAGGGTCGAGGGTTTCAGGGTCGAGGGTTCGAGGTTTCTAGGGTCGAGGGATCGAGAGGGTCGAAGGAAGAAAAGAGGACGAAGGAAGAAAGAACAAGAAAAAGAATGAGAGGAAAAAGGAAAATAAAAAGATGAAGAAGAGGAGAGGAAGAAGCGGAGAAATAAATAAGAAGAGGAAAAAGAAGAAAAAGAAGAGAAGAAGAAGAAAGGAATAGAGGAGAAGAAGAAAAAATAGAAAAAAATTCTATTTTTTCTTCTTCTCCTCTATTCCTTTCCTCTTCTCCTCTTTTTTTTTCTTCTTCTTCCTTCTTCCTCTTTTCTTCCTTTTCCTTAATTATTTTCCTTTCTCGTCGTTGTCGATATAACCCCCTCGAGATAACTTCGACATGAGGGGCGGTCGATATAAATACCCCCCCTCGGCCCTCTCGCTCGACCAAAACTCTCGAGGACACCCAAACCCTAGAGAGAAAATCATGTTGGTCTCCTACCCCCTCCCGTCGCTCCCCTACCCGACAAATTAATTCTCTCGAAGCGTTGTTGTGTCGAGGCGACCCCAAACCCTAGAGAAGCAGCGCCGAGGCCACTAACATGATTCCTTATTGTGATTAGCTGGCTAGTTCTACGTTTGCCATCTGTACCATATATAAACATGTTGTAAATATTTGCAGAAACTATGGAGCACTGCCCAGACAAAGAAACAGAAGCGATATTGTGGGACATAACCGCAAATGGAAAGGATGAAGTTGCGTCATTTCTCCTCGACTCCGTTGGTCAGCTGGAAGAACGGGGTCAAGAAGAGGGCTATGTTCATGATGGCTTCGGCCCATTAATGCCGGTACAAGAACAGGACTATGTTCATGATGGCTCCGATGACACAATGGAGGAACAAGAAGGAGACCGTGCTGACTGCTCCGGTGACCGAACCGAGCCCGGCCAGGTATATATACTGGTTAAGCCCGTGCTGACTAGTTAATTGATGCTTCCATTGTTTTGGTATATGTACACATATTAATTACTCTCGTATTTCTTCCTTATAATTTCTAGCCCTTCGGATCGAGCACAACTTCGGTAAGGAGACGAGGCCCGAAGAAAAAGTTGAGCTCGGATGAAAAGTTTGAGATCATAGAAATCGCGCCCGACGGCGAACCGATTGAACCCATCCGGACAAGGAAGGCATTTTCTTCTCAGTGCGGGGTTCTTGTTAGGGACAAGATCCCGATCAGCATCCAGCAATGGTATAAGCCTAAGGAGGAAGACCCTGAGGTGTCTTATGTCAATGATATGTAGAAAGAAGATCTTTGGACTCAGCTGAAGGCAAATTTCACCCTACCGCCAGAGGAGGATCCGGAGAAGCCAGTTAAAGAGGAATTAATCAAGTCTTGTGCTCTTAAGAAGATGGCAACCCTAATGAGGAGGTGGACGAAAGAGCTGAACCGGTTTGTCAAAAATAAAAAGACACCAGAATTCATCGGCAAATATGAGAAGATCAAAGATCACTGACCCGCATTTGTGGCCCACAAGACATCGGAAAAGAGTAAGAAGATGTCGGAGACAAACAAGAAAAATGCTGCGAAAAAGACGCTTCACCATCGCACGGGGTCAGGTGGCTACCTACAAGCCCGGCCTAAGTGGTCCAAGGCTGAGAATGATCTGCTTGAAAAAGGGATCAAACCAGAGATAATGAGATGGCCAGACCGTTGCCGGACATGGCTCTTCGGGTCTGGCGGAACCTTGGACCCTGTAACAGGGTTTTGCTAGTGGACGGACGAGCAACTGGAAATACCAGTCAAGAACCTTCGACACTATATCGATGCAGCGCAGCGAGGGACGTTCCTTCCAAACAGGGAGAAGGACGAGCTCACAATGGCCCTTGGGAATCCTGAGCACCCTGGACGGACACGAGGCACGCCAGGCTCCATTCTGTGGAAGGTTGGTTTTCCGGACGCAGGGGGTTACAAAACCCACCAGAGGAGGAAGAAACTGGAGCAGGACCAACTGTAGGCGCTGCACGAAAGGGTAATGGGGCTAGAGGATCGAGAAGAGGAACGAGAAGCAGCAGATCGCAGCAAACGACCTGCCGAAGCTTCCCCCGAAGCTACGCCGTGATCTCAGCGGAGAAGCAGCATGGCTTCCACCGAGCTGCTTCAGCCGAAGCATGTCTTGACGGCTCCTGCCAGCTATCCCGTGGATGGTATCACGGAGTCTCAAAATTGCCACATGATGGCGCGATGGATGACTTTGAAGGTCAAGGCGGCTGTTGGCCAAGTTTATCCTAGTGGACCTGGCACAACTTATCACTGCCAGCCGATTCCAAAAGGATATGCTAAGGTGATGGTGGATGAAATAACGGAGGGATTTGAGGACCTCGTGCTTGACCACCCTACCGGTGAAGGGGAGACTAGGCTGGGTTCTGCTCTGAAGACTCCATGCCTATGGAAGAAGGAGCTCATCAACCTTCTGAATTGGATGCCTCCGCCTCCTCCTCCTGCTCCGGCGAGTTAGAGCACTCCGCCTCCTCCACCGCCTCCTCCTCCGGCGAGTGACGATCAGGGCACGCGTGGCGGCACTCCGCCTCCTTCTCCGGCGCATGGCGCCACTCCGCCTCCTTCTCCGCCTGCGCCGGCGCTCCCGAGCAGCCAGCAGCATCCTCCTTCTACGCCTCGCTAGCAAGGGCGGAAGAGACCCGCCGCCGCCCCGGCTGCTCCGGCGCGTCGTACTCCTTCTCCTCCGCCTCGTAAGCAAGCACGAAAGAAGACAGACACCGCAGCCGCTCCGTCTGCTCCGGCGTCTAGCAGCACAACCAGAGGCGGGAGGCAATACAAATACGGTCCATCATCTCTCAAGCCTCTAGAGAAGTTACCGTACGAGAGGTCCGAGGAGGAAAACGATACGATTGTGCGGACCCACGTGAAGGAGTTCTTTGAAGGGGTGAAAGCAAAGAGACATCCACCTCCGGAGGAGAAGGTAGATCCGGTGAAAGCAAAGCGCACTATCGATGCCCTGAGGAAACCACCAAAGTCTCCGCCGAGAACCAACTATGAGCGCATTACTGAACAGACATATCTCCAAGCCCAGTGGTCGGGAACTACTGTCAGTGCTAAAAGGTCAAAAGAACGAGCAAAGGGGAAAAATTGCCCAGCTCGGCGAACAAGCACAGCAATCGTGCCCCCCGCTCAATGTGTCTAATGCTCCGGGGACGGTGGCCGGTTATGGCAATCTTGACGATTACCTGCCTGACGATGCACTTCCTGATTTCTTGGAGGTGGACGCACACAGATATGAGTACGGGAAGCCTCTCGTCAAAGATGAAAAATCTCTGACAACAATGATGCGAAGATTCCATAATTGGTACATGGAAACCTGCAGAGAGTCTGAGAGTAAGAATGCTTTGTATCTGTATATTAAAGAGGAGCACGATCTCGTTGCAAATGATCTGTTGACTGTTCCATTTGAGGAGTTCTTCGAGTTCTTCAATCAAAAGGCCCTCGATAAATTAATGGTCTTTTGCTACTGCCTGTAAGTACTATTTCTGTCACTAAGTCTCTATATATAGCTCGGCTCTTTCATTGCATGTATTTATAATTAATTATCCTCAATATATTATGCAGATTGAAGATCGTCGAGTGCAAAAAACAAGAAATTTATGATATTGGGTTCATTAACACAAATATCATAGATGTATTTCTGGTTGAAAAGAACGTCAAAGAGGCCGAGGACAACTTGCTACAATCGTTGATCAAAAATCAAAACAAAGATACCATACTCTTTCCTTACAACGGCCCGTGAGTGTTACTGTCATGTGCATATTCGGTTTCCCTTATTACTCAAGCGAGCTTATAGTAATGTAATTGATGAGTTATGCATGCGTGCAAAGGTACCACTATATTCTTCTGGAGATTAAGCTTGAGCGTGGACTAGTAACCGTCTTACACTCGAGACGGAAAGATCCCAAAACCTATGCGGACATCACTGAAATGCTCAGCAAGTAAGTTCAATCGATCATTATCGCACCATATCGGCAACTTTTTGTTCATTTCCTGATATCTCAAGTAATAATAATTATTTTCTTTGTCTTGCAGGGTATGGAAACAATTCACCGCAGAAGCTCCGGGACTGCCGAAGGAGCTGCGATATAAATACCCGAAAGTAAGTACTACTGGCTACCTAGTTGCGCGCATCTCCCGTTGATTCTATAGCTATACATTCATCAATGCCATTTATAATGCTTCATTATCAGTTTGATTGACCTCTATTTCTCGTAAAGTGCTTGTGGCAGGAGGAAGGGAATGATTTCTGTGGATACTACGTGTGCGAGTTCATCCACACCGCGACTTTGAAAAACAAGCGGGGCTACTCTAGAACACAATATGAAGTGCGTAAGCAATAATATTCACAATTTCATTTTATTACACCATCATTTCTGTTGAGTTTCATTCATATATATGTATTAATTAACCCCCTTATTCAAATTAGACGTGGCAGATGCGGGATGAACTCCTAGAACCAGATCGCATGAAAGCAATTCAAGAGGAATTGGCGGGATTCTTTCTTGACCATGTCATCAGTAAAGCCGGAGAATACCATGTGGAAATTGATTTCAAATGCTAGGGGTTTGTAATTAAGAGATCTTATACATATTGTACATGTATGTAGCCAGTAGCGTCAGATACATGATACGAAAACTTGTTATTCGACCAATCTCTCGGAGAAGGAAAGGCCGATCGATCACTTCTCTCGGTATGCATGACGAACTTCTGTACTGAATGGTTCTCTCGATCACTTATGTATATATAGTACGTAGCGTCGACCAAGCACGGACATAAGAGAGGACACTTCTCTCTATTAATTAGCTAACTAGCACAATATATGAAACACCTAAATTAACCCCCCAAAACCCCCAACCTCCCCTCCTTTCAAAAAAAACCCAGCCACTGGAATGCTAACGCGTGGATGCCTTTTGGTCCCGGTTGGAGCCACCAACCGGGACCAAAGGCCCCCTCACTGGGCTCGGCGCACAGGGCCACGTGGAGGCACATTGGTCCCGGTTCTGGTTTGAACCGGGACTAATGGGTGGAGGTATTAGTAACGGCCCATTAGTCCCGGTTCATGAACCGGGACTAAAGGCCCTTATAAACCGGGACTATTAGGTATTTTTCTACTAGTGCATATGTTCGTTTACAAAATACATATCCAAACTTTTTTGGGATTAGCAAAGATCGAATTGACCAACTGATCTCCACTACCATATTCCTCTGCTCTTATATATGGGACAAATTCTAGAGTAACAGCAAGCAAGGGACGAAAATATAGTCAAATTCCGTTAGATTTAATCTCACAAACGAATCAAAGATGAATTTGCTATTTCAGACTGTCAAATGGATGCAAGAAAACAAAACTGAACTCGAACTGATATAGTGGCCGATCAATACTAAATGCAGACTACATGGGAGTCCCAAACTCGGAGTGTGGGAGCAAGTAATGTACTCCCTCCGTCCGAAAATACTTGTCTTCAAAATGGATAAAAAGGGATGTATCTAGAACTAAAATACATCTAGATACATCCCCTTTTATTTACTTTGATGACAAGTATTTCTGGACGGAGGGAGTAGTTATTTTTCCATGCATGGTCGGAGTATTTGGTAAAAAGAAGAGAACTTTATACTTCCATTGAACATAATAACCAATTTTGTGGAACAACAAGAAAATATCAATCTAGAAGCAAGCAAAATCACACCACATCCAATAGATAAAAACTTTACACCGATAGGACTTCCTTGGATCAGCTAATAAGCAAGTTAATAAAGTAGATGAATACAATCATTGTTTCAATCATACCATATTGCAATGGTAAATAACAATACATCACCTTATTAATTCTTATACATCATGTAGAGCTTTGAGTTATATATACTTTAAGAAAAAACAAAAAAAAGCTGAAAATCAGAAGTTGGACATACCTGTTCTGGAAGAAGTCACAAATTTGCTAACTAAAGCCATGGTGCCCATGTTCCTTTGATCACATCGCATCTTTTATTTTTCTAAAAGAACTGTAAACTAATTGTGTCAATGTGTTTATATTTTGTAAATGAAGTTGCATCTTCTCTTCTGCATATTGCTTAAACATCGAAGCGTTGGTTGTTTATTCTGTAGATGCTGCTACCGCCCCATCCAGCCATCATTAGGAATGCTCATTTTCTGCAACTCGGTCCTGATATAATAATTCATGTTGCTGCAGACCCCTTTAGATCTCTACCATGGACGACTTGCTATAATACTCCCAACCATGGACCTCAAGTCCATGCCGTCTGTAGCCGCAGTCTGGGGGGTTCACAAATCAAGAGAGAAACCAAGGAAAGCTCGTTCGTGTGAATTCACATCCTTCAAATCTGTGAACATTGATTCCATTGACATGTAAGAATCAATATTTCCCTGAAAAGGGTAGTAGTGGGATTAGTAAATAAACTTCAATTCCACTTACGTCTAATTATAATAAATAGCATGTAGATTAATAAAACTTGCAATTCCTTTTTTTATCTATGTATATGAACTACATAAAGTTAGCTTAGCAATCGGATTCATGGAAGTTTAAGAAATTAAATAAATAAGGCTTGGCTGTGTTCGTACAGAAGGTTACAAAAACCTACAATGAATAATTAGTAAAAGAACCAGCTTGGTCAGAGCTAAAAGAAACTTTAATCGTACAGAACGTGTGTATACTTTGCTCTACAGCAAAAGGGGCATCGTGGAGTTTCTTCGCCGGGTCTAGGAGATGGATCCAATGGCAATGTTATTTGCATACAAGACAGAGAGGCAAGATCGTCCGCAACTCCGCAAGGAGCAGGACCAACAAATCTGAATTATTCCTTGCTCCAATTTGGAAATCTAAAAATCACAAACGTCAAGAAAATCCCCAGAATCAGAAATCACAACTCAACGGAGTTTTCTGTTCATAAACAAACAGTGGAACTGCATGATAGATGGCCAAAACCATGATTTCGGATAATCTAATTCAACACCGTTCTCATTGAGAAAAATAACGTACCTGCGAGATCCACAATGGCGGCGATCTATTCTGGGTCCCCGGCGCGGGAAAAAACATTGCAGGTCGCTGCGCCAACAAACGGCGGCGACGTTGCTTCCGTATTTGACGCGACCAAACGGTGGAGCAGCACATGCTTGCGATGGCAGCTTGCAGTATGAAACCTGATTTTGAACATTGTGTAAGGAAGGGTCAGGAACAACCCGACCAATCTTCTTATTTTCAAAGAGAGGGAACACAAATCAATCTTCAATCATAGAGAACACCCCGCAAATCAGCGACCCAATCAAAGGATTACAACAACAAAACGATCAGAAAGGAAGGAACTCACCGGAGAATGAGCGCTGCGCCGCCGAGGGTTGGACCACCTGCCGCAGACTCTAGAGCCCGGCGGCGAGCGCCCTTGCCGTGGCAGTTCGTGCGCCGGGAGGAGGGGGGTGTGGGAGGTGTCGGGAGGCGGTGGGTGAGGGGCGACGCGGACGACGTCCTGTGGAGTCTAGGGCGCAGGTTATTATCGTGCCTTTTTTTTAATCTCGTGCGGGTGCGAGGGGATGGCAGAGTTTCGTCCGCCTCTTAAAATTGCTAAACGTACATTGGTGAGGATTAGTTGCTATTTTGATGGTTAGATCTAAACAAGTAGGCCTAATCCTGTGGTCATAATTACTGTGTGGTATTGTGTGTACGCTAGACGGGGTGCGTTTAGAAAAGATAAAGTTTGCTTGTTTAATAGTAGTAGAGATTCATCTGCCATGTTTGTTCCTTAGTCTCGCTCATGTACATCAATATGGGCATATGCTATAACATTAGAATATAATAGTAGCACATCGAACAAATATAATGATACTATATTATTTGAGTTCAGAACCACCATAGGCAGGGGTACATTAAGGACAGTATAACCGCACCTAAAGCGAGCTCTCTCAACGATTTTTGTTTTTGGCCGTCTGATTTCGTTGCCCGGTCATTCCTTGCCGTCCGATACTGCTCCTCTCGCACGTGGGCTGCTCATGGGCCGACTGTCCGATGGGCAGCTACTCCCGAAACCAAATCGAGGCCCTCTCATTCGCCTGCAGGAAGGAACGTACGATCTCACACGGACGGTTAGCGAAGGTTTCCTTCCCACCCCAATCTCTCCTTTCTCTCACCCATGCCACAGGTTGCGCCGCCGCTGTTGTCGTTTCGTTCGGCTCGCACCTCCTCGTGGCGCAGTCCTCGGCCGCGCCGTTGGAACATCGCCTCCGTCTCCGTCTAGCAGCTGAAGTTCTCCTTCTCCTGTCTTCCATCAGAAAGGCGCAACAGGGAGCATATCTCTCTCAAAGAGGCCACGAGCTCCATCCCTAGATCGTTGGCGCACTACACCCTTGAAGAATGTATCTGGTTTTTTCTGGGGTCCTCGGGTGCGCCGCCGTCAAATCCGCCACGATCGAGCACCTAGCTGCAGGTACATATGGGTGTCGGGGCGATTTCAGTTGGGGACTCTCGGTTGGGACAGGCTCACACTAGTAGAAAAACACCTAATAGTCCCGGATCATAAGGGCCTTTAGTCCCGGTTCATGAACCGGGACTAATGGGCCGTTACTAATACCTCCACCCATTAGTCCCGGTTCAAACCAGAACCGGGACCAATGTGCCTCCACGTGGCCCTGTGCGCCGAGCCCAGTGAGGGGGCCTTTGGTCCCGGTTGGTGGCTCCAACCGGGACCAAAAGGCATCCACGCGTCAGCATTCCAGTGGCTGGGGTTTTTTTTGAAAGGAGGGGAGGTTGGGGGTTTTCGGGGGTTAATTTAGGTGTTTCATATATTGTGTTAGCTAGCTAATTAATAGAGAGAAGTGTCCTCTCTTATGTCCGTGCTTGGTCGATGCTACGTACTATATATACATAAGTGATCGAGAGAACCATTCAGTACAGAAGTTCGTCATGCATACCGAGAGAAGTGATCGATCGACCTCTCCTTCTCCGAGAGATTGGTCGAACAACAAGTTTTCGTATCATGTATCCGACGCTACTGGCTACATACATGTACAATATGTATAAGATCTCTTAATTACAAACCCCTAGCATTTGAAATCAATTTTCACATGGTATTCTCTGGCTTTACTGATGACGTGGTCAAGAAAGAATCCCGCCAATTCCTCTTGAATTGCTTTCATGTGATCTGGTTCTAGGAGTTCATCCCGCATCTGCCACGTCTAATTTGAAGAAGGGGGTTAATTAATACATATATATGAATGAAACTCAACAAAAATGATGGTGTAATAAAATGAAATTATGAATATTATTGCTTACGCACTTCGTATTGTCTTCTAGAGTAGCCCCGCTTGTTTTTCAAAGTCGCGGTGTGGATGAACTCGCACACGTAGTATCCACAGGGCATGCATCGCTTTGAGGGGCGCAGGTTGCTTTTAGACAGGTTTGTTCATGTTCACTCGTCTTAATAGTATCCGTTTCAGTTAGGATTGGAAAATTATGTTGTTTAGCATTTTTTTTTCATGAATCCACGCCAGCCCTTGCATACAGGGAGAAGAGGGAACATTGAAGAACCATATTCTTGTGTCTATTTTGCTCTACGGTTCTGAACAAAAGAAAAATAGCTTTACTTACTTCTGATGTGATTACTATTTTTTATCCTTGCATTAAGCATAGCAGTACATATGAATATATTAGGCCATGCCCTTGTTTACGACTGAGTTGTTGCAACTCCATATGTAATACACGAGCAGCCAAAGTGAGGTACTGGATATCACACTAACTATTTATCTTCTCAACTGATCATGAAATTGAGTGCAATACTATTATCGTGTTTGATTTACACAAGAAAAATTGCTTCACCAATCATGTTAATTGTTTCTCTGCCAAATCTTTTAATGATCAAATCGTTACTGCACTTGCGAGTCAAAATGTGCAAAAGGATGGATCAAAGACCACCATGGCATCGACACATTGATATTGATGTTGCTCTCTCATTTTCTCTCTTTCTGAATCCCTCAAGCCATCAGAGGAGCTCAAGTCCAAGCAGAGGCATCTCATGGACTACTGAACAAAGTCAGTGAGCAAAGAATCCCCCAATGGTCAGTGGCATCTCCATCACGTCCAGTTCATTTGTAACATCCCATAGTAATTCTGGTGACCTGGAGGTAAGTACTTGCTGTATATACAGCCATTGCTACTTGTCTTGTAGAATTCTACTGTTTGTTGAATTGATTTCCAACATTGATGTAAAGTAAATTGGTCTATGCAGATTTTCTAAGTTAATCTTGTCTAAGCACACCATTAACACTGCCAAGGTTCCACTGTAAGGATGTTTATTGGGAGGGGCATCTCTTGTGGTTTGTGCATCAGTGCAGAATAATGGGGAACAGTTAGAATACCCTTCTTGGATGTATCGCAAAATGCTATACATTAGGTATGTTACTTGATTGGGAGTTATACCGGCGTTCAGTTAGCTCAAAATTTTGAATCAAATATCAATATGCAAATAGTATTATTTTTACTAATAAACGCCATGAAACAACAATTGCATTTGATTCTACGACAGTTTGCATTAGCGTCTGTTTCTTTGTTGTGGGATCATTATTCTGGTGGAGGCATATTAAAAGTCAGTACATTATTGCCGATGCTAACAACACTGAATTTAGTCAACCTTGTTATGAATCAGGTACCAAGTTGTGTTTATTATTTTGCACCAGCAACATATATGAAAAGTGTTATTTTTTAATGTTTATCAAGGGAAACTATATATCACTATCCAACAGTGACTTCATGTTCTGGTACTCTTTATTGGTCCTATCTTCGCAGCATACACATCGAGTTATCTTGGACGTATACATCCTTTCCAAAAAGCAAAGGTAAAATTCAAGGAAAGAAGAATATCTACATTTGTTTTTAAATGTGAACACCTGAGCTCCTTTGTTCATTTGAGAAGTATCGGAGTTGATTTACACTATAATCGTTCTTGAGGTGTCCACTAGACGTGTGTATGAACGGTAAGTGTTTTTTTTTTGTCTGCAGTTATAACTTATAACACAACACAACCACTTGGCTTCTTAGAATCATAGACATCACAAAGCAACCATTCCGGCTTTTCACAATAGTTGATGTCCATTCTAAGATCTACAAAGATATATTTCCTTGAAATAAAAAAGTAAATAGATGGTAATTTGAAACAAGTCCGTCATAAAGAAGGCTCTACACCTAGCTGTCTAATTTCCATACATTGGAGAGACGTTTAAAAAACTATATTCAATTTAACTTGTGTGGATACAAACTTTTCAATTGTTCCTCCTGTTTTATATGGCAGTGCTCCTTTGTACTTAAATAGAAATATTGTTTACGTGTTTGCTTCACCGATACTGAAGGGTGTTGAGGCCACGATCAAGTTGGAATTTGGTTTTACTTCCTGCGTTATATTTCCCATTTACACTAGAGGATCTCACTCCCATTACCAATGCCTATTTATTCTTTAGCGTGGCCATGGATCTACTACATTTCATTTTATCCCTTTTCTAAGTAAGAATGTTTTACGGCAAAATGTCACCCCTACAGATTTATAACTCGAATGTTTGTAACACAAAAACAAGACTTACACTTCAATAAATTGGTTGTTTGGAAGCTACCTTTCATGCATACAATATAGATGGCGTATTCTGGTTATTTCAGAGCGAGTTGACCTTAATGCACGATTAAGGTGGTGATAATGCCTACAGTGGAACATGTATCCAGCAGAAGAACGACGTGGGGCTGCTTATTGTTATGACCCGAGAAAGTTTTAGTCGGATATATGCTAATTTGTTGTCAAACTGCTTTATATATTCTTTTTTATTTGATTATAGCTTGCACCAAACAATTATAGTTTGTTTATTAAATGATTTCCTTCGGATTTTCTTGTTTTTGAAGATTCAGTTTGTTCCATCTGATGCCGGTAGCACACTAACCATTATGATGCAGCAAGTATTGGATTGAGAAATTTGTGCCATGTTTATCAATTTCACACTGACCATATATGTCTCCCAAATATGTGTATTGTTGCTTCAAAATAAATTGAATGGCTACATTGATATTTTTGAAATAATAGAAAGATGAACTGCCTTTATTACCTCCATATATTTGTGAGAATTACTACCAATCTCTTAGAAAAAGGACGGGCGCAGCAACGCGCGCCATCGATGATCTAGTGTAATGAGGATATGTACGAATCATCCATGGAGCATAAACCGGTACTATGCACTACAGTTAATGCAAAAACAACCTCATGAGGCCATGACTTATCTTTGTCAGAAGCCCTCTGTACGCAATCGCAAGAGGTGACTAGCAGCAATGCAAACCGGATACTCACGTCTGGAATTATTTTGTTGCATTCCCTTTGGACCTCTTACACTTATATTCATACGAATCGGAATGAAGCTGCATCAAGAAATAAATTTCAAAAATGAGAAGCAGGAGCTTATAAGAAGTAAAAAAAATACAGTACATGTTACATATAGTAATATTTCCCTGAAGCCTAATGGGACCAACAAATCAAAGGCTGAGTGTAGCTAAAAGACAGAAAATGCAAATTGACTATGGTGTCACTGGTAAAGAAGCACAAATAGCGTCAATGTCTAGTGAAAAAAAACAGCACAAGATGAATTATTTTTAGAAAATACATAGTATACTATTACGTAACACTTCTTGAGGCAAAAACTCTTCTATGTAGTACTATTACATAACACATCTGTAACAACATGTGCTAAAACGAAGTTGGAACCTTGTTCTTCCTTGAAGAAGTGAGAGAAGAAACTTCCTTTAGTTAGTAATAAAACCTGCTGGTCAAACAAAAAGATGAGAAATGATAATGCTAAAAAAAGACTATTACATAATGAGCAGGGGCATACTTAATTTATAAAGGCTGGGTAGAGTAGGGACTTGATGAAATAATGAGGCTGAAGAGAAATATTGATCACTGATGCCTACAAAGGGATAACTGATAAGCATGGATTTGAGAAATGAAGGTGGAACAATGAGAAGGTACTTACTGAAATAGTGATAAACATGTGCAATGAAGATGACCGAAGAAAGAAGAGACTGAAGATTTACTGAAAAGAACCGCAACATACTAATAATATATGTTGGCAGCCTAACAAACATTTAACATTTAGAGCAATAAGCACAAAAGGAAACAAGAAAAAGTAACAGTCTGAAGAAAAACTATTTCTCTATATAAAGTGTGGTGGGATCAGAAAAAAATATTTACAAGTCCAACTAACCCACCAAATTGCATAAAAGTATCTTGTTGTTCAGCCCACCTGCAGAGAGCCGAGCCCAGGGAAAAGTCAAATTGGATGGACCTCCCCCTAAAGCTGGTAGAGAAAAGTAAGTCATGACTAAGAAAAACCTTGAAACTTTTACCCTATAGTGTAGTGAATTTTACAACGAAAAACCTTTGTTTCCCTCTACTATACTGAATTTTACTTAGAAAAAACTTCCTTTGCCTATGTGGATTAGATGATCTTGTGAATTATTTGTTATGCCGGTACAAAATGAGAGAACAATGCTAACAAACAATGATGAGCAAAACCAAGTATATATGCACAAGGAGAACTACACACTGAATGAGATAATCAAAGACTGAACAAAGTGTGACTGAATATGACTGAAGAAAGAGGAAAACTGGAGACTAAGGACAAAAGACATTAAAGAAAGACTGGACAAGAACTAAGGCTGAATATGATTGAATAAAGAAGAAAACTGATGACTAATAAAAGAAAAGGTACTGAAATCCTAAACTGAGAAATAAAAAAATCGAATGGTCAGAACAGAGATACTGAATATCTGCCAAACCAAGAATACGTGAATCAAATACTGAAATATCATACACTGAAAATAAAAATGAAGACTAAGAACATAGACTAAGGCAAAACCAGAGAGAACCTACATGAAAAAATTCAAACAAACATTGTGGTACAGAGAAAACCTACATGATCAAAAAATTCCTGTACATGAACATGGGACCTAGCTTCTCATATCTATATATCTCAATCCATACAAATAGAATTTCAGGATGAAATCAAAGATCTAAACTCCCCCAGTCATTGAGCTCCCGCACACAGAACCAACAAACAACAACAAACATCCTTTATGTAATTTAGGACAGTATAACCGAGCCTAAAGCAAGTCCTCTCAGCGATTTGCATTTTGGGCCGTCCGTTTTCCCATCTAACAATTTCTGGCCGTCAGATCTTCATTAGTGTGCCGTTTTCCTCGTCTCCCAGCAAGTGGGCCGGCTGTCCTAGAGGGACGCTGCTCCCGAAGAAAAAACGAAGTGCGCTGGTTGACTGGGCCATCCCCATGATTCGGCCTCACCACCGGCAAGAAGCCCATCTCAGCCAACACCCCTCCACGACCCCTTTCCTCTCTCTCTCGACCAGGGACTCACGCCGGACGCCGCCACCATAGCCGCCGCCTCCCATGGCACAGCCCCACCGGTTGTGCGGCTGCGCCGTCATCTTCGCATCCCCCGCACCCTGTTCCTTCCCAATTCCTTTCCTCACGAGACCTAGGCGAACCCTAGGTGAGCTGTCGCTGCCACATCCCTTCCTTCTGGATCGTAACCCCTCCTGGCGCCGTCATTCATCCCCTCTACTCCGGTGATACCTACTCCGGCCAACAGCATTAATCGACTGCTCCGCGAGGGAAAACCCAATAAGGCGAAGCGCAAGTGACACAACACCACGTGCACACTCTCTGTGCCCGTCTTCCAGCGTCGAATTCGCCTCCTCCGTGGTCATGCATCTCAACCTCGCGAGTCTGCATGTATTCCACCTCCACTTCTCACGTTGACGGCTCCTCTCCTCTGCTGCACACTCTCACACATCAAGGCTTTTGCCTGCTTGAAGAAATGCCCTGAATAAATCATGAACGAGTCAGATTTTTACTTTTAATCTATCGCTTTGGATATTCTTGATCCACGGGATGTCTAGGCAATATAAGTAATTTTTGAGAATGAATCTTGAATAGATGACTATGTGCTTATCTCTGATTATGTTCTTGATCTATTGTTTTACGTAATCCTTTTATCTGCATTTACACATGTTTGCAGGCTACTTGTGTTATTCCTGCAGAGTTACATCATAGCTTGTGAGGAGTAAAGGATGGATAGAGAGGTGCACTTATTTACACTGGAGCATGTATACTTATTCAGGTCACAATAACGTATGCATGCTAGCTGCATTTTAGATTCTTATAAAATCCATGTATTTCTCTCAGTGTGTATCTGTAATTCTGTATGCAAATTGCATCATAGATTTCGTCATTCTCTCGATAGCTTCTTTTGTATTGCAGTTACACAAGCACATTATTGAATTTTTGGTATAGTTGTCGGTTTATCTGTACCATTTTAATCTACTCAACATCCCCAGGCGATGATTATAAGTCCACTACTTTTACAATGATCCATCGGATGTCTGGGCAATATAAGTAATTTGTCGGAAGTAATCTTGAATAGATGACTATGCGCTTATCTGATTCTGTTATTGATCAATTGATTTCCGTAATCCCTGCATGTGCATTCACACATGTTTGTAGCGTACATGTGTTATTCCTGCAGAGTTACATTCATAGCCTGTTAAGAGTAAATTGTGAATGGAGAGGTGCACTCCTTTACTTTGGAGCATGTGTACTTATTTAGGTCACAACAACTCATACACAGTCTAACTACAGGTTAGATTCTTATAAAATCTGTATATTTCTCTCAGTGCATCTGTATACCAATTACATCATAGATTTTCTCATTCGCTCAATAGCTTAACAAGCCCGTTAAATTTGTGGTATAGTTGTGGTTTATCTATATCATTTTAATCCGCTAAGCAATCACAGGATGATAATTATAAGACCTCTACTTTTATCATGTATCTTCTTCCAAATGTTCTATCTATCCATTGTATATTTCTTCTATCACTACAATTATGCTTCTCTCGAAATATTAATTAGTGAACAACAAATCAACAAGTGTGCCGTTTTACTTGTTGTGGATGGAGAAGAGTGAAGCCAACGAGAATGTAGAAACAAGCTCATATGCTGAGCGAATCGCAGACCTAAAAATGCAGAGTGTTCTCATGAGGTAATTTTATTTCCTCCTTTTCAACACTGAATATCACTTCTAGCACAAAGTTCAGTGTAAGTGGGGATGTATTTTAATATTGTGTCCCTTGTCGAGGGATCTTCGGAGCCACTGACCTTCCATGGAACTTGTATTGCCTGTGCCTTGATTCCATTCTCGATGGTATATGCTCTTTCGATCATTTTTTTAATTTAATCTTACCATTTCCCTATGTTTTAATTGTAGGTCCATCGATCTGGAAGTATTGATATTGATGGCTGCAAGAGATTAAAGGTGTTAGATATTATTTCTCTGTATCATCTGATTGTTGAGCATTTAGCTTTGGAAACAACAGTTTAGTGAACTTTGCCTACCCTGTTAAGCCGAGTTATTAATCTGAGAAAACCAACTGCAAGCTTATAGAATCTTGGAAGATATGATTCTTGCTGAATTTATATATTCTCAGATTTTTTGGCTTCATTATATTAGTTATTCAATTGTCCATCTAATTGTACATTTTGTTGTTTCCATTTTGTGCATATTCTCTTCTCATGAACTGTAATATAGAGACACGCAAAAAAGGTTTTATCTGAGTATATATTCATATATTTCAGTTCTACCCATTCATTAACCTCAGTACCATTTATTATTTGTCTTGATTGATCTTGATGTGGTTTTATTATCTCAAATATTTCTAATGTTTTTCCACAGTATTGCTATTTTTGGATCTTGTGATATGAGCCTTTGCGAGAGAGTTTCTTTACGACTCATGGCACGATCAATTGCAATCATGTATCCACTAACCATTTTAATTCAAAACCCACACATGTTTGAGACTGAAACTCGAACCAACTACAAGTCCATTAGACCTATGAAAAAAAAAGAAGTCAGTACCTTGGAAACCAATCATATATTCCTCTCTTCAGTTACATATCATTATTTTGGAAAATGGAGCGGACTAGCATAAGTTCGAAATACTGAAAACAAAAGTATATAAATTAGGTTCATATTGCTAACAATTATAAAGAGCCCAAACACTAAATAAATAAATAAATTGTTTCATGTGCCTAACAATTATAAGAGCCAAAATAGACGGGCGCCGCAATGCGCGCCATCAATGATCTAGTCATAGAGGAAACCGGGGCGGAGATCAACCTCCTATGCCGGTGCCGACAGCTCCATCACTCCATGTCACATCTCCACCGCTCTAACATGGGAGCATGTATACCAAACATCAAGGAACCGCATGTCACATCTTGCATACTAATCTACCTCTGCTATACTTTTCCTACAAAAAAACCTTTACTATACTTATATTCTGCATTCTTTATTAGCATGTACTATGTGACATTTTCATTTTTCCAAATTCACTCCATTAATTTTAAGACGTGCATTGCACATGCATAAATAGTTAAATACTAGTTATTGACTAGTGTTAGCACTGCTAAAAGATGAATGATCCATGGAAGTGGTGTCGCTGGACCAGGTGATTCCTCCTCGTCGCCAACGAAGATTAGTCCCATCGGAGAGCAACTAGTAAGAGCAACTCTAGCAGACCCCGCAAAAGCCCCCGACCAGCAAAATAACCGCCAAAATGCGGGCTGGCGGCAAAAACCCTGCCCGAACTGACACCGCAAACACAGCTGGCCTGAATTTTTTTTTTGAGGGGCGCGACAAAATCTCGGCCCCAACCCACGTATTCGCGCCCCCCCCCCACCCGGCCCGTCGGCATCCTGCATATAGCGGGAGCGGTTGGGGGGGACATTTCAGCCCGCGCTTTTCCCCCACCAACCACCTCCCCTCTCCCGCTCGCCCACCGCCCCGCCGCCGTCCAAGATTCCGGCGAAAGTGGCCGGCGGGAGCACGCGGGAAGGCCTCGAGACGCACGAGGTAGCCCTCCGCCCCCCTCCCCTCCCCCTCCTCCTGTGTTGGCGGGCTGGGACCTTACGGATATGCGGCGTTTCAACGCGGGGGTCGGATTTGGCTTTCCCAGCCGCCGCCGGCTGCGCCAAGCTATGGAATTATCGGGAAGCACCCCAAGCAGCCCCGACAAAGGCTCATCGGCGCATGTCGGTGCGGGTTCGTCCACTCGCCGCCGCCGACGGTTTCCGACATGGATTCGGTCGGCCGTCTGCTGGGCTCGGCCCTCGTGCAGAGGCTCTGTGGCTCGCCGATGCCGCTCATATAGTGCGACAACTGCCCGCGGACAGTGCTGCGGCTGACTTCGGGCACGCCGAAGCACCCTGGATGGGTGTTTTTCAAATGCGAAAACAACGGGGTACATGCTATTTTGCATTCGGCTCATTTGGATAGCTCATTATGTTTGCTCATTTGGAATATCATCATGCGTGTAGGAAGATGGATGCTCATTTTAGTTGTGAGAGGGTGAATACATTGACTTATTGATAGAAAGAAAATTGGTAGACGTTCATGCACTCCTTAATGCAATCGAAGGCAATGAACCGCATGCATGCGCAACTAGAGGGGAAGCAACGGCTACTTCTTTAGAACCAAATAAGAACAATGAAGAAGTAAAGATCAAGAATCCGCAGATCAACAATGAGTGCATGGAGAAGATATTGCTTTAACTCGTGGGAGCAGTTATGGAAGTTGGAAATCTTCTAAAATGCATACTTGTGGTTCTTGTTTTCTTTGGGTTTGCTTTTCTAGCAAAAATTTGGTGATGTCCCATGTATCAATGTGGTTGAAAATGCAAAGAAATGCAAATTGAGGTGCAAATTGAGTGCAAATTTACATTTTGCGGGTTGGGAGGAGGACGACCGCACAGGCAGACCCCGCAAAGCGACCTGTAAAACAGGATGCGGGTCGGCTTTGCGGGGTCTGCCTCTGCGGCTTTTCGCTGCGGACGGCAAAACAGCTTTTCCGCGAACTGCAAACGTGAAATGCGGGTCGGCGGGATGCGGGGTCTGCTAGAGATGCTCTAAGGGCTTCTCCAGCCGCACCCCCAACAGGCCCCCCCAGGCCACTTTTTCGGCGCCGGCGCCGAAAAAACGGCCCAGTCGCGCCCCCAGGACGCCGACAATTGCCGGTTCAGACATTTTTTCCGCCCGGCGGTCACAGGCCGAACCCGGCGCGCTGGGGAGCCGTTGGGGGCTCCGGCGCTAGGGAAAAGCACGCCTGGCCCACATCGGTAGGGGAAAAGTCAAGGTTTTCTTCCCCCGACTCGCCTTGCACCCCCCGCGCCCTCGGCCACCACTAGCTATATCCCGGCGACGACCGCCGGCCTACTCCGCTAGATAGCCATTCCCCGCCGGAAAATAGCAGCGCTTCGCCGCGGCAGCCCCTCCCACAGCAGCTGGGCATTTCCGGCCGCCGTTTCCGGCCGCGGAGGCGCGATTTAACGCGGGTACACGTCCACCGAGCGCAAGGTGTTCGGCGTTTTGACTATCTCGGCGATGGACTCGGATGAGGAGGAAGAGCTCGCCGCGCTGCTGGAGGAGGAAGCCGCGGCCGACGTCCAGGAAGAAGAGCATCTGATGGTGCTCGTCGCCCTCGCCCAGCTGCTGGCGAGCAATGAAAAGCCGCGTCGAGGTGGCTCGGCGCCGGGGCGGGTGAAAGCAAAGAACCGGCATCGTTTGCAAGGCTACTGCATGCTCTATCCCGACTACTTCGCCGATGCTCCACTTCATGGCGAGAGAACATTTCGGCGCCATTATCGGATGAGCCGAAAGCTCTTCCTCAGGATTGTGAATTCCATCCGGGAGTTCGACAACTACTTCAAGTGCAAGATGGATTGCACTGGCGCTCTTGGATTCACCTCCATCCAGAAGTGCACGACAGCGATGAGGATGCTTGCATATGGAGCTCCCAGTGATTCACTCGACGACTATGGGCGCATGGCCGAGTCCACCAGCATAAAGTGTTTCTACAAGTTCTGTCGGGCAGTGGTGGCAGTGTTTGGGCCACAATACTTGAGAACACCCAATGCGGAAGACACTGCTCGGATCCTAGCCCAGAATGCAGCAAGAGGATTTCCTGGGATGCTTGGAAGCATCGACTGCATGCATTGGCAATGAAAGAACTTCCCATTTGGTTGGCAGGGGATGTACAAAGGCGCCAAAGGCGGTTGCAGTGTGGTGCTTGAGGCGGTAGCCACACAGGACCTCTGGATTTGGCACTCCTTCTTTGGTATGCCAGGAACTCACAATGACATCAACGTGCTGCAGTGCTCTCCTATTTTTGCCAAGCTCGTTGAGGGCCATTCTCCTCCGGTGAACTTCGAGATCAATGGGCACCAATACAACAAGGGGTACTATCTAGCTGACAGCATCTATCCGAGATGGTCGACATTTGTGAAGACGATCTCAAACCCTGTGGCAGGAGGCAAGAACGCCTGGTTTGCGAAGCTTCAGGAGGCTTGCAGGAAGGATGTCGAGTGGGCATTTGGTGTGCTCCAATCTCGATTCGCTGTTGTTCGGTACCCCGCTCAGACCTGGTCGAAAGATCAAATGTGGGAGATCATCACTTGCTGTGTCATCTTGCACAACATGATCATCGAGAGCGAGCAAGAAGACCCAGTGTTTGACACTGAACCATACTACAGGCAGGGTCCTCTAGCCGAAGTTGATCACCAGCTACCGGCAACTTGGACTGCCTATCTCAGTATGCGTCAGGAGATCCAAGACCCACAGGTGCATCATCAACTGCAGAAAGATTTGATTGAGCACCTATGGAGGCTCAAGGGGGACGCCGCGTGAGGAAATACGAGTTTTTATTTGTTGAACTATATAATTTGTATTGAACTATTTGTTCTTGTATTATTTTGTTGAAGTATTTGATTTTTCTGTGATGAAATATGTGATAAGGAATAATTGTGTTGATAATTGAACGCCGAGACACGGCGAAACCACGCCGAATATGGGCCTATTCTCGCCCATATGGGCCGTTTATTCGCCGAAATTGGGCTGCAAAATGGGCCAATTTCGGCGCCTGGGGGCGACGACTGGGCGCAAAACCGCCCCCAGCGCCGAGTGTATCGCCGGCTCGCCCCCAGGGGGCGATTTGTATGCGTCCTTGGGGGGCCAACGGCTGGAGATGCCCTAAGTTGAGTAAGACAAGAGAGCGTCGGTTAACATGAATAAAAAACTACTCCCTTCGTTTCTAAATATAAGACAGTTTAGAGCTTGCAATATACACTACATACGAATGTACATAGACGTATTTTAAAGGGTTGATTCATTCATTTATCTTTGTATGTAGTCTATATTCGAATCTCTAAAAGGACATATATTTAGAAACGGATGGAGTAAATCATTCTGCCGCTTGCATCCGTCATCGGTGTACCTCTAGAAAGTCCACTACATTAAAGTACTCATAGCAGAATAGTGTGGTCAGCTACTATCATGCATAGAAAGCGCAACCAACTAGGAGTGAAACTATTTGTCTATGGGTGTATATACAGCCTATTTATAAAAACAATTAAGTAAAAAGTCAAAAAAAATTGAAAATACTTTTAAAATAAAATTGACCTTCAATTATACTTGCAAAAGAAGTTCCACAAAAAGAAAAATAACCCATTGACTTCTTTTAGAAAAAAAGAAAATTTTCATCCAATATTTTTTTGCCCTGTCAATGCTGATTTTTTAATCGTGCAAATTTACATACTAGTGCGAAAGAAATTCTAGTAAAAATCTTATTCTTTTACTTTTATTTTTTGTATTATTATTTTTCCTCATACGGTGTGTATATACTATATACACCCAGAAACCAAAGGTTCTTTCCCCAACAAACTGTTGCTCAAATGAACGCTGCTACGAATCTATTAGTACCAGCAGCATCGATCCATGCATCACCCTGGTCAAGGAAAATCGTATATTAACTAGGGTGGTTGCACTGGACCAACAAGTGTCCCATCAGACGCGTGCTAGCATCACTCGCAGGAGTATTAATTCAACTACCAGCAACGCTATTCCATCCGCCCGATCGCTCCCAGTATACGACACGACGTTGACACAGGTCGCTGGAGTGTCATGCCTCAAGTTCAGACCTTTGCTTTCTAACCCGCTTGCTCCAGAGGTAAGCATTCCAGTGAACATCAGTAGTAGAATTTCTGAGATAGTTCGTGTCAATGCCTATAAATCAGCCCCTCCCCACCCCATCCCAGTATCCCACCACATCAATCAATAAGCCTCCAAGACCAAAAGTCCCCTGCATCTCCCGAGCGTCAGAGTTGAGCCAGAGTTTGCTTCGAGAGTTTAAACTTATTCCATCGCGATGGCGTCACAGGTGATCGAGGTGAACAGAAATGGCGCGGAGGTGTACCACGGCGCGGCACTGTGCGCTGACAAGGCGGTTGAGCTGCTGGCCGAGACCAACATGCCGCTGGGTCTGCTGCCGCTGGCGGACATCGAGGAGGTCGGCTACAACCGCTCCACGGGCTTCGTGTGGCTGCGCCAGAAGTAGGCGCTCACGCACACCTTCAAGCAGATCGGCAGGCTGGTCTCGTATGCCACCGAGGTGACGGCCTTTGTCGAAGACCGCAAGATGAAGCGCATCACGGGGGTTAAGAGCAAGGAGCTCCTCATCTGGGTCACCGTCTGCGACATGTACATCGACAAGAACGACCACTCAAAGATCAGTTTCAAGACGCCCACCGGACTGGGAAGGACCTTCCCTGTCTCCGCCTACGGAAAGGAGGACGACAACAAGCACGACGTGGCCAAATAAGAGACCACGGCCGGCATAAAGAGTCATTTCTTTTCGGGCATACAGAGTTTGACACCACGATGAATACTACATGTACTCATTTTCTATATATATATGAACTGTTTTAATAAGGTGAGATTACGAACTTGTAATACTCTACTTTGGTATTTTGCCGGATTTTAAATCGCAGACGATCAGAAATGTCTGCTCGCTTTGCATGGCTCCTTAAATCATAGTAAGTCGACTCATTCATGCCAAAGGCCAACTCCAACGCACCGATCTAAACGGACATAAATTTAGTCCGCTATTTGTCTGTTTTCGACGGTTGGAGATGGGTCGTCAAGCCGCATCTGCCCAATTCTAGCCTGTGCACCCAACTGGCCAACCAATTTAGACTGTCATGCATGTCTTATAGCGTGCTCACATTCGGAGCGCACTTTCAGTGCACGGCGGCATTGGCGCACTTAATCCACGTCGTCAGATGCATGCGTCGTGATGGACCAAAGGAACTACAGCCTGTAATATAAATCAATACGTGGAACATATACTACTTCCTCGCGGTAGCTATTGACTTCGGTTACGGTCCAGTATATCGAGTGCTACTTCACAGAATACTATAGCACATGTTCTAGAAATCTTTCTGCTTCGGCGATTTCAGAACAGGTCCACTTTGCATGACCATGGGGGGGTACGCACACAAAGTTGTGCCCGAGCAAGTGGAGTGCAACAAGTTGTCTGTAGGGCCAGCCATAATGACGAGCCAACATTAGCCAGTCAGGACGTGATAGTTGACCACCCAGGCTAAAGCTCCCAAGTCTTCTCTCATCGTTCCAGATCTGCCATTTTGCATCCTTGCGCTATGGAGTTCGTCGACATGGATGGGCAACTAAGGTTGATTTTGGTTGTAATCTTAAGCAAATTTGGTTCCTCCACTTAGTTCTAACTGTTATTATTTTCCATACCTTTAGATCTCCCAACAGTTTGATTCCTGATTTCTCTGGGGCAGTGTCAAGAGATCGTGCTGTTCTTCCGTCTCAATCGAACTGTTCTTCAGGGTCATCTAGGGTTGGCGAGCTTGTCCGAGAAGAGGGAGGGGTCCTGCAAAAGAATGTTTTCCCTACTGATCCGGCAACTAACGGGCAAGATCTTCAGGAGAGAACGATCGACCGGGGACCGGTTGATTCTGTTTTTGGTGCCCAAAGTATACAAGCTGGTTCCTGGGAGCCGCTTGCAAATGATGCTTGTGGAGAGGCAACGTCAAAGTGGAAACGAAGGTTAGCTTGATAACTCTGCTTTAATTTATTTACAAAAATTGCGTTGCATTATATCGGTATGATGTGCTACATATTAACAAATACGACATGGAAGTTTCACTAATATTAATTGACATCGCCAAATTTTCCTATGATAAATTTATTCGGAAGTAACATTTCCTTCGGCCTATTAAAAAATAATGTTCGTGGTTTCACAGCATGAAAAATGCATGATTAAACAACTTTCCAAATGCTTCAAATGGTTTAGAAAATGCACTAGTTTATATTTGTCGGCAAATGTAGTTTGCAGGAAAACTTAACTAGTTGTATTTTAAAAAATATTTGATTTAGTGAAACCACGTTCGACGCGCGTGTATATTTTGTACATGCATGCAAATTGCTGGGCCATGGCCATTGTGGGCCAACTCTACACTGCATAAGGGCTGAGGGACATGGGCCCTGTGTTATGGGAGGCTAAATGAATGGGTTACATGGCAGCATTGTGGGATCTTAGATAAAAACGGCCCATTTGTTAGGTCATATGCCAGAATTGTGAAAAAGGCCCGTTTCGATTTTTTATATTCGTTTACGTTACACTGGTTTGTGTTTTGAGTGAACTAATTATCAACAATAAATATTCAGGGTTAGATTATCTGACGGAGACAACGAGAGAGAATGGAGCGCAGACAAAAAGAGTGCACTGGAGCTGACAATCCGCGGATTTGCATAAAAGAAAGGAAGGCGTTGTCATAAACCCTAAGATTGGGTTATCATTCGATTCATTGAACAAGGCATTCAAATTTTATAATTTATATTCGTGGGAGATCGGTTTTGGGATACGTTTTGCTAGAAGCCGTCTAAATGTGAAACGCGCGAAATGCATGCAGTAGCTCGTATGCGGTTGTGCGGTAAGAAATGCGGCTTCGCTGTTTTATATATATTATTATTATCTGATGGCCAAAAAGAATATGCACCGCGTTTTAATGTAGGGCGTACCAACAAAAGAGAATAGTAGATCAACCAGGTGTGGTTGCGATGCAAAGATTCGTCTCCTGCGTTCTGCTGACAATGGATGGTATATCAGTGAGCACCACAGCGAGCATAACCACCCAGTCTATTACATGCGGGGAGAAGCTGCATTGAAAGTCGCACAGGTACATTGATATACACACTAGAGACTTGGTGAAGCAGTTACGAGAAAACAATGTAAGGCTAAGCAAAGTATACAGTATTGTTGGAAGCTACTTCGGTACGTTGGAAAATGTACCCTTCACCAAAAGATCATTGAGGACCCTATGTGGTAAGCTTAGCAGAGACCAATCTGATCACGATGCAAGCCAAACAATAACCCTGCTACAGGACTTGAAAGTTGTTGATCCTGACTTTATATACAATGTCCAGGTGGACGAAGAGTCTAGGGTTAAGACACTTATGTGGGTTCATGGACGAGGCACTACTAGGAAAAGGGCTATAGATAGGATTGACACTAATGGCGCATCAGGGTTGTAGTGCGCCACTATTATATACTAATGGCGCACTAGTTTGTGATGCGCCATTAGTGTGGAAGACACTAATGACGCACCAGAAAAACGGTGCGCCACTAGTAATAATTTTTTTTATTTTTACGTACATACTAATGGCGCATCCGACCAAAGTGCGCCATTACTAGTTCTAACTAGTAATGACGCACTAGACAGACAGTGCGCCATTAGTATATTTTTATTTTTTTTACTTTTTTGCAAAACTACTAATGGCGCACCACCTGCAGGTGCGCCATTAGTAAGCAGGCATACTAATGGCGCATTTGCTGGTGGTGCGCCATTAGTAACCTGGGACCCCAACAAGATATTTTGGACAGCCACACCTACCCACTCACTTTCCCCACTTCATTCCCTCCACCTCCTTCTCCAAACTCTCGGCTGCCTCCTCCTCCTCACCTCATTTGCACCATAGATTCATCAAAATTAAGTGGTGAAATTACCTTTTTTTGATAGGTAAGTAAGGGGAAAGCTATCTTCATGTTGTAGATCTACTTTTTTTCTCCCTAGCTCGCTCCAACAATGTGCACATGCACTTTTTTGGCCTAGCTAGATCTATGTATGTTTGTGATGTTGCATATGTTTTTGGTGTTGCATATATGTTTGTGTTTGCACGTACCGGTATTTGAAATGCGATAGTTGCCAATATTTTGCCGGAATGTTGATTCATTTCCGTTTCGGCGAGAATTTTGGCACTATGCATTCTTTTTTGTCCTATTTTTAGGGAAGGTCATGCCAAATTTTTTCTTGGTTCTAAAATATCGTTATGCTCTACCCCGCAGGCGACCATGGTCCGCACGATAACCGAAGGCATCGTGAATAGGTTTTTGAGCTCCGCGAAGGCCGAGATGCTTCAAAAGAACGAGACGGAGATAAGATGTCCGTGTCGAAGATGCAAGCTGAAGAGCCTTATTGCGGACCCGGATTCCGGGCAGGTGCGGGACCACTCTTGCGTGGTTTCATGGATGGCTATCGGTGGCAAGGTGAAGAAGATAACTATGAAGTCGTCCATGGGGGCCGAGCAAGAAATGAAGAAGGGCAACAAGACAACCACCGCGGTGAGGGCGGGCGAGAAGACGAAGAATCTCCAGGAGATGATCACGACGGTGATGCTGTACACAGTCATCATGTAGAAGATGTCATACATGATGATGAGGAAGATCAAGACGAAGGGCATGATCATGAAGATGAAGATGCTGGAGCAGACGACGATGGAGGCTGGGTGCAGGACCCTCATATTCAAGAGTTGCTTCTCAAGCAGACGGATAACGCAAGAGCTGGAGATAGACGCGGTTACTCCATTGTATGAAGGATGCAGGCCCGAGGATATCCGCCTGAAAGTAACGCTCATGGCTCTGGAGATGAAGGTAAAACACAAAATGACCGACGCATGCTTCGACGAGAACATGTCATTCTGGCACGAACGTCTTCCCAAAGGGAACAAGTGCCCGACCAGTTTCGAGGAGGCAAAGAAAATCGTGTGTCCTCTGGATTTACCGCACGTGAAATACCATGTGTGCATGAACAATTGCATCATTTATCGGGACAAGCACGCGGAGTCTACCATATGTCCGGTGTGCGGCGTCACTCGATACAAGAAGAGGAAGAAAGCTCCTCGAAAATCGGTGTGGTACTTTCCGATCACTCCTCGTCTGCAGCGGTATTTCGCAGACCCTAAGGTAGCAAAGCTCCTCCATTGGCATGCGGATAGGGAGGAGAAGAAGCGGGAAGATGACGGAAATGATCCGGAGATAAATAAAAAAGACAAGATGCTGAGTCACCCTAAGGATGCGAGCCAGTGGCAAGTGTTGAACTTCGAATACCCAGAATTTGGGAAGGATCCAAGGAACATCGTGCTGGGCGCGAGCACCAATGGAGTCAATCCGTTTGGCAGTCAGAGAAGCACACATAGCACCTGGCCTGTGTTTGTGTGGATGTACAACCTTCCCCCTGGTTGTTCATGAAGAGGAAGTACATTCACATGAGTATGCTAATTGAAAGGCCGAAACAACCAGGGAACGACATCAATCTGTATCTGGGGCTGCTGAAGGAGGAGCTAGACACGCTGTGGAAAACGCCAGCCAATACGTGGGACGCCGCAGAGAACGAATATTTCCCTATGAGAGCCGGGCTGCTCACGACTGTGCACGACTATCTCGGTTACGGATATCTCGCGGGGCAGGTAGTCCACGGATTTTCTGGATGCGTAAGGTGCATGGATGACACAACGTATCGCCAGCTAGATAGAGATCCCGGGTCTTTGAAAACCGTGTTCATGGGACATCGAAGGTGGCTTCGCGATGATGACCCGTGGAGGAAACGCAAGGATCTATTCGATGGTGAAACCGAACCCCAAAAACGCCCGTGTACGAGGAGCGGCGAGGAAATAGACGAGCTGTTGAAAAATTGGAGAGACTGCCTGTCGTGGATCTAAACCTGACAGTAGAGTGGGGGGTAGGTATGGAGAGGCAAGGTCCTAGCTATGGAGAGGTTGTAAACACAAGAGATGTACGAGTTCAGGCCCTTCTCGGAGGAAGTAAAAGCCCTACGTCTCGGAGCCCGGAGGCGGTCGAGTGGATTATGCATATAAGGATTACAGAGTGCCGAAACCCTCTGCATGTGGAGGGGGGTGGCTTATATAGAGTGCGCCAGGACCCCAGCCAACCCACGTAATGAAGGGTTTAAGGTACATTAAGTCCGGGGCGTTACTGGTAACGCCCCACATAAAGTGTCTTTACTATCATAAAGTCTACTTAATTACAGACCGTTGCAGTGCATGGTGCCTCTTGACCTTCTGGTGGTCGAGTGAGTCTTCGTGGTCGAGTCCTTCAAGTTAGTCGAGTGAGTCCCTCGTAGGTCGACTGGAAGGTGATCTCTTCTAAGGGTGTCCTTGGGCAGGGTACTTAGATCAGGTCTGTGACCCTACCCTAGGTACATGACTCCGTCATTAGCCCCCGAATGGATTGAGGCTTGAGTGATGAAGGAGTTGATGCTGTTTCCGATTAGCCTTCGCATACTGGTCGTGCGTTGTTTTGAACAAAAAAATTTCTTTGTTGATAGTGAACAACTTTTCTTCAGTCGACTCGATCCATTCTTTTCTTTCGTCGAGTGATCTTTTGGACTTCGCCGATTTTCGAGCGACGGATCGCAGGAAATCCCGCGTCTGGCAGACCGATCTGCCGTTCGCGGATTCTGCGGGATACGAAATTTGGGGAAGCGCGCGAAGCGGGGCGGACCGCGGCGCTCGGATGGGACAGGGCATAGACGCCTCGATCCCCGCGCCGCTTTTTTCGCCACGTATCACGTACGCGCAACTGTTTCAGGATATGATTAGATCGACCGGGCCCACCTGTCATCCACTCGGAAGGGATCTTATAAACGCGCCCGGCGAGGGTTTTTTGAGCAGTGCCTCAGCATTCTCTCTCTGCTCCCTTCGTCTCCGCCCAACGCGCTCGCTCTCGCCTCCGCACAACTTCTCCTCACGCGTCTCGCCGGCAGCCATGGTCAAGGAGAAGACGGCGGCGCTGGAACGCGCGAAGAAGGCGTCGGCGGCGGAGAAGGCGAAGGGGAGATCCACCAGTCGTGGCGGGTCTTCGTCTAGATCTCGCCTGCCGAAAGGCTGGGTCCAGGGAGATTGGATCCAGTCGACCATCACGGAGACGGATCTCCTCGACATGGCCAACGAGGGCCTGATCCCTCATGGAGCTGCAAGGCTTCCGGGGAAAGAGTGGCAACCCCGGCCGGAAGAGGGTGAGTGCGTGCTTCTGGCTACCCATGTCGACCGCGGATTTTCTTTGCCACAGAGCATTTTCTTCCGCGGTTTCTTGAACTTCTTTGGAGCGCAACTCCACCACTTCACCCCGAATTCTATCGCCTATCTTGCCGCGTTTGTGTCCATGTGTGAGAGTTTTCTGGGTTGTCGACCGCATTGGGGCTTGTTCAAGCACATATTCACGTGTCGCTCTCAGACTGTGAAGAAGGCGAGCCCAGGCGACGAAAAAACTCGAGTTGTCCAAATGTGTGGGGGTCTGGGGATCCAGGTGAGGAACAAGAGCACCTTCCCAGCCATGACATTTCCCGAGTCAGTCAGAGGCTGGCAGTCGACCTGGTTCTACTGCTAGGATCAGTCGACACCGGGGCAGTCGAGTGGACTCCCTCAGTTCACCATGGGCCGAGTGAACAAGCCCTACTCTCTGAAAGTGATTCCGGAGGAGAAAGCTGATGTGAAGATGCTGATGGAGCGTGTAGTTCAGTTGGTTCGGGAGAGAGTGACGGGTATGGATCTCCTGGAGGTTTTTCTTAGGCGTCGTATCCAGCCTCTTCAGTTCCGGAGCCATTGCATGTGGTTGTACCGCGGGACCGAGGATGAGACTCGGGTCAATCCAGAAGCAGTCGACGATGCCACTTTGGAAAGGTGGATGGCCGCTGCTACTGGGAACAAGGATAACCCTCGCGGAGCCAGAAGGATTCCTCCGCTCGACCACCACAGTGATCCGAACAAGGTATGTCTGCTCCACTTCCCATTCTATTCTTGTCACATTTATTTCTGTTTCTCTGCCGATCGGTCGACTGATCTTTGTCTTGATGTCTATCAGGCCCTCACTGAGCTGTACTCGATGCCCAATGGAGCACAGGCTCCGACTGAGGAGGGAGAAGCGAGCGGGGGCGAGAGCCAGGAGGAGGAGTGGGACTCGGACGCCGCTGAGGATGATGATGATGACGATGACGATGATGATGATGATGATGAGGACGAAGAAGAGGAGGAGGAGGAGGTCGCACCACCGCGCTCGGAAAGGCGGTCGAAGCTTGTCCATGACCCTGCGTCTGAACGTGGCAAGGGGGTTGCGACTGTTACGCAGTCCACAAAGCGCCCTCGGACCACCTCTCCGGCGCCGACTGAAAAGGCGTCGAAGCAGCCCAGGGCGACCCCGTCGAAGCCGACCAAGCTCCTGCCGAAGATGAAGGTGTCCATCCCCACCATATCAGGGTAATCATGTTGTTTAAATCTTCTTGTTTTGTGCGAACTTTATCTTTGGTTGGCGCTGGAGTTAGTCGACTGATTCTTTGGAGTTGCAGTGCTGCTACTTCTGAAACCTCAGCCCGGGCTGACGACCATGAGATGGAGGACGCAACAACCTCCAAACCTGGTACTATACTCTTAACACCGTTTCTAGTCGACTGACTCATGATCTCTAATTCTGATTCTTTTCTGTAGCTCCATCTGATGTTGTTATCACTCTCCCTGATGATGAAGATGAGGAACCGCTGAAGCAAAGAAGGAGTAGGAAAGCGTCTGCCGGCAGGGTGCCCTAGGATGTGACGGTGCCTGAGACTCTGGTCGCGGAGGAGGAGAACACCACTCGACACACTGTGTCCTTCGCAGATCCACTGACGAGTGCTCTGCAGCCCTCCCTCTTCACGACGCACCACGTCCCAGAGGACCAAGCTGGCGCCGCGAAGGAGGTGATACGCCAGGCAGGGATCATGATGGAGCAGTTGAAGACCATCCGGGATGCGAGCCAGGCAGCTTACGACGCTAGTTCCGCCCTTCAAAGCAATGTTCAGGTCAGTCGACCACCGCTTGCTCTGTTAGGATATGCTATCAAAAACTTTTCTTTTCAGAATTTATAGTAATCATCAAGTGGGTGTGTCAATTTAAACTCCGTGTTAGCGGGGGCACGCTGAGTGCACCCGCTGGGTGTAGTCCCCAAGGCTAAGGTCGACTGCTGGCAGTCGGCCTTAGGCTTTATAAGTTCAGTCTTTCCGTCATTCGACTATGGCGAATGGATTTCGCAAACCGGTGGGGGCACGCTGAGTGCACCCACTGGGTGTAGTCCCCAAGGCTAAGCCTTAGGCTTTTTTTTTGAGGTCGACTGGTCGACTTAGTCTTCAATAGGATTAGTGGGGGCACGTTGAGTGCACCCACTAGGTGTAGTCCCCGAGACTACGGTCGAATGCTTGTATTCGGCTGTAGTCTTAGAAACGCATGATTTTTCCTGTTCCACTCGGAAGTGAATTATCTTTGACATTTAGTCGATTGATTCTTTGCAGAGATCCTGTGACCTTGCGGCTCGCTACACTGAGCTGGAAAACAAGCACATTCAGCTCGAGCTGGATTTGAAGCTGGCTCAGGAGAATCTGATGAAGGCAAAGGAGGAGACCAAAGGTATGTTTGGTGAGACCTCGACGACTGCTTTTTCCCTTTATTTGTTTCAAAATCTGATCTTGCTGTAACTTGCAGGTAAGGTGAAGGAGGCCCAACAGAAAAAAGACCTTGAACTAGCTGAGAAGATCAAGCTTGCTGACGAGAAGTTAGCTTCAGTCACCAAGCTTGAACAAGAAAATACCAATCTGAAAGCTGCTCTTGGGAAGAAAAATGATCTGGAGGCCTTCCTGAGTGGTCTTGCCAAGAAGCTGTTTCTTATGCTTGAAGGTAAACCTTTATGCTCAACAATCATTTTCAACTGTGATTTTTCCATTCGGCCGTTACCTTGACTCGGTGATCGCCCTTGCAGAATTTTGTCAAGACTTTGAAGAAGAGACTAGCCGGCTGGAACCAAACCTTGACCCCGTCAATTCTCCGGTGAACGACGAAGTTGCCATGAATGTTTTCCGACTGGAGTCCCGTGTCGCAGCTGTCGTGGACTATCTCGCAAGGCTGAAGGTCGCCACATCTTGCATCGACTCAACGCTCTGGCCCAGGGAGACACTCCAGCACGACCTCGAGTCGATGATGGCTCGCTTGAACACAGTCCCTGTTCGAGTGCAGGAGTGGAAAAAGTCCTCGACTCGGTGCGGTGCAGATGTTGCTCTGTGTCTGGCCCGAGTCCACTGCAAAGATGTGCGAGAACACAAGCTGCCGGCCCTCCGGGTGGCCAACACCAAGAAACACGACTTCAGGTCCTTTATGGAAACTTTCATTGCTGCTGCCACTCGGATCGCAGAAGGAATTGATCTTGATGAGTTTGTTGCACCTTCCAGCCCTCCACAGGAGGGGTAAAAAACTTCTTTTAAGCTCGACGCTTTAAATTTGCCTCGGTATGCCGAGTGGAGTTGTAACCGATAAACCTTAACAGGCTTTAGCGCCTGAGCACTTTCGGTTCCTTTAGGTATCGTTCCGAACTTGAATTTGATGTTTGAATATGATTGCTTTTGGCTTGAAATGTCTTTTGCAGGTTCAAAGCAAGATGCTCACTGCAGTCGACTTATTCCTTAATCCACTTAGGCGAGCGCTGGGCTGTAGCTAAGCCCCCGAGTGAGGGGTTTGCTCTTCACTCGGTAGGATTTTTATATCTTAGGCGAGCACTGGGCTGCAGCTAAGCCTCCGAGTGAGAGGTTTGCTCTTCACTCGGTAGGATTTTTATATCTTAGGCGAGCACTGGGCTGCAGCTAAGCCCCCGAGTGAGAGGTTTGGTCTTCACTCGGTAGGATTTTTATATCTTAGGCGAGCACTGGGCTGCAGCTAAGCCCCCGAGTGAGAGGTTTGCTCTTCACTCGGTAGGATTTTTATATCTTAGGCGAGCACTGAGCTGCAGCT
>NC_041385.1:820995202-821004748 GCF_002162155.2 Triticum dicoccoides
CCCCCGAGTGAGAGGTTTGCTCTTCACTCGGTAGGATTTTTATATCTTAGGCGAGTACTTGGACTGCAGCTAAGCCTCCGAGTGGAAGTCTGGCTTACCACTCGTTAGGATTTTTATAACTTAGGCGAGTACTTGGACTGCAGCTAAGCCTCCGAGTGGAAGTCTGGCTTACCACTCGGTAGGATTTTTATAACTTAGGCGAAACGGATTCGCAGCTAAGCCTCCGAGTGGGAGTCTGGCTCACCACTCGGTAGGATTTTTATAACTTAGGCGAAACGGATTCGCAGCTAAGCCTCCGAGTGGGAGTCTGGCTCACCACTCGGTAAGGATTTTTACAAACTTAGGCGAAACGGATTCGCGGCTAAGTCACCCACTGAGGGGAAAATTTTATTGGACAAAATAAAAAGTGACAAAAATTATGGAGGAACTATGACACTATTATTTTGAAATCCATGAACTACAGGAGTACTTTATTGCAACTCATCCGAGTGATAAACTTAAGTGTAAAATGGGCGGAGTAGTTCCGCGTTCCAAGCTCGGGGCTCGTCGATATTATGTTCGACGTTGTAAAGACGGTACGCCCCATTGTGGAGAACTTTGGTGACGATGAAGGGTCCTTCCCAAGAAGGAGCAAGCTTGTGTTGTTTCTTCTGATCCACTCGGAGAACTAAATCTCCTTCCTGGAAGGCTCGACCCCTCACATTTCTGGCGTGGAAACGACGCAAATCTTGTTGGTAGATGGTCGATCGGATCAGAGCCATCTCCCTTTCTTCCTCTAAAAGGTCGACTGCGTCCTGCCGCGCTTGTTCAGCTTCTGCTTGGTTGTAGATCTCAACTCGAGGAGCATTGTGGAGAATATCACTCGGCAAGACTGCTTCAGCTCCGTAGACCAAGAAGAATGGAGTTCTTCCGGTCGATCGATTAGGTGTGGTCCGCAGTCCCCAAAGCACCGAGGGAAGTTCGTCGACCCACGCTCCGACTGCATGCTTGAGATCACGCATCAGTCGGGGTTTCAATCCCTTGAGAATAAGGCCATTGGCTCGCTCTGCTTGTCCATTCGACTGCGGATGGGCGACCGAAGCGTAGTCGACTCGTGTGCCTTGAGAGTTGCAGAAATCCCTGAATTCCTCCGAGTCAAAGTTCGACCCATTATCCGTAATGATGCTGTGCGGGACTCCATATCTGAATATCAGTTCCCCGATGAAGCTAACAATAGTACCGACGTCAAGGTTCTTGATTGGTTTAGCCTCAATCCACTTGGTGAACTTGTCGACTGCCACCAGTACATGCGTGAAGCCACTTCGACCTGTTCTCAAAGGACCGACCATGTCCAACCCCCATACTGCGAAAGGCCAGACGAGTGGAATGGTCTTCAGAGCTGATGTAGGCTTGTGCGACATATTCGAGTAGAACTGAAATCCCTCGCACTTATCCACTATTTCCTTTGCCATCTCATTCGCCTTTGGCCAGTAAAATCCGGCTCGGTATGCTTTGGCTACGATGGTCCGAGAGGACGCATGATGGCCACAGGTCCCCGAGTGGATATCATTAAGGATGATTCGACCTTCTTCTGGTGTTATGCACTTCTGACCAACTCCAGTCGCGCTTTCTCTATATAACTGTCCTTTGATTACGGTAAAGGCTTTATATCGACGGACGATCTGTCGAGCCTCTTCCTCATCCTCCGGAAGCTCTTTTCTCAGGATATACGTGATATACGGAACTGTCCAGTCGGGGATGACCACCAAGACTTCCATGACCAAGTCGACCACTGCTGGGACTTCAACCTCAGTCGGATCTGTGGAGCTTCTTCGGTGAAAGGATCTTCTTTGACTGACGGAGTGTGTATATGCTCCAAGAACACACCACTCGGAATGGCTCCTCTCTTGGAACCTATCTTTGCTAGATCATCAGCTGCTTGATTTTTCAGTCAGGGTATATGACGGAGCTCCAACCCCTCGAACTTCTTTTCCAGCTTCCTCACTGCACTGCAGTATCCAGTCATGGCTGGGCTTCTCACGTCCCACTCCTTCATCACTTGGTTGACCACTAAATCTGAATCGCCATAGACCATCAGGCGACGGACGCCGAGTGAAATGGCCATGCGCAATCCATATAAGAGGGCCTCATACTCTGCCTCATTGTTGGAGGAATCAAAGTGAATCTGGAGCACATATCTGAGCTTATCTCCTCTGGGGGAAACCAGGACAACCCCAGCACCGGAACCATTCAACATCTTAGAGCCATCAAAAAACATGGTCCAATGCTCCGAGTGAACTTCAGTCGGCTGCTGCTGTTCAATCCACTCGGCGAGGAAATCTGCTATTGCCTGGGACTTAATGGCTTTATTTGCCTCAAACTTGATATCAAGGGGAAGAAGTTCAATCGCCCATTTCGCCACTCGACCAGTTGCATCTCTGTTGTGCAAAATCTCTGATAGTGGAGCGTCGCTGACGACTGTGATGGAATGATCAGAGAAATAATGAGCAACCTTCTTTGTGGTCATGTATATTCCATACACAAGCTTCTGATAATGAGGATATCTCTGCTTGGATGGAGTCAAGACTTCAGACAAATAATACACTGGGTGCTGAACTTTGAAAGCTTTTCCTTCTTCTTCCCGCTCGACCGTAAGCACTGTACTGACGACTTGTCCTGTGGCTGCGATATAAAGCAACAGAGGCTCTTTGCTGATTGGAGCAGCAAGCACCGGCTGGGTGGAGAGCAGAGCTTTTAGCTCGGCAAACGCTGCATCAGCTTCTGGAGTCCACTCGAACTTGTCTGCCTTCTTCATTAGTCGGTAAAGAGGCAATGCCTTTTCACCGAGTCGTGAGATGAATCGACTTAATGCGGCCAAGCATCCAGTAAGCTTCTGGACATCGTGCACTCGCACAGGGCGTTTCATTCGGAGAATAGTGCCGATCTTTTCTGGATTAGCGTCGATCCCTCGCTCAGAAATGAGAAAACCGAGTAACTTGCCACCAGGAACTCCGAATGTGCACTTTGATGGATTGAGCTTGATATCATACCTTCTGAGGTTGGCAAATGTTTCGGCGAGGTCAGCGAGCAGGTCGGAACCTTTTCGTGACTTGACGACGATATCATCCATATACGCTTCCACATTCCGACTGATTTGAGTGAGTAGACACTTCTGAATCATTCGCATAAATGTGGCTCCGGCATTCTTGAGGCAGAATGGCATGGTGATATAGCAGAAGCACCCGAATGGAGTGATGAAAGCTGTTTTTACCTCGTCGGGTCCGTACAGACGGATCTGGTGGTACCCGGAGTAGGTGTCTAGAAAAGAAAATCTCTCGCATCCCGCGGTCGAGTCAACAATTTGATCTATGCGAGGGAGAGGAAAATGATCTTTCGGGCAGGCCCGGTTGATGTGCTTGAAATCAATGCACATTCGGAGCGATTTGTCCTTCTTAGGAACCATGACGACATTAGCGAGCCATTCAGAGTGGTATATCTCTCGGATAAATCCTGCCGCCAACAGTCGAGCCACTTCCTCACCAATGGCTTTTCTCTTCTGGACGGCGGACCGCCGAAGATGCTCTTTGACTGGTTTTGCTGATGAGTCGACTCTTAGGCGATGCTCAGCCAGTCCCCTGGGAACACCTGGCATGTCAGCGGGCTTCCATGCAAAAATGTCCCAGTTCTCACGGAGGAACTGGATGAGCGCTTCTTCCTATTTCAGGTCGAGTGTTGTGGAGATGTGGGTCGGGGCTGCATCGGGGTCGGTCGGGTGAATGTGAACAGGCTTCGTCTCACCGGACGACTGAAATGCAGATTCTGTTGCGGGTTTCTTGGATCGCAGCAAATCACTCGGATCTGCGTTTTGCTTGTATTCTTCAAACTCGACCGCTATCACCTGGGAATCAGCAATCTTTGAGCCCTTCTGAAAGCACTCTTCTGCCTTTTTCCGATCACTGGTGACAGTGATCACTCCTTTGGGGCCGGGCATCTTCAATTTGAGGTACACGTAACATGGTCGAGCCATGAACCGTGCATAAGCTGGTCTCCCCAAAATGGCATGATATGCACTCTGAAAATCCACGACCTCAAACGTCAACTTCTCTTTGCGAAAATGTTTCGAATCACCAAACACCACGTCCAGAGCTATTTGGCCGAGTGACTCGGCTTTCTTCCCTGGTATAACTCCATGAAAGCTCATGTTACTGGTGCTCAGTCGGGACATCGGAATGCCCATTCCTTTCAGTGTGTCTGCATACAACAAATTTAGCCCGCTACCACCGTCCATCAGCACTTTTGTCAGTTGAGTGCCTTCGACAACTGGATCGACCACCAAAGCTTGCCTCCCAGGGGTGGCAATATGAGTCGGGTGATCAGATTGGTCGAATGTGATGGGTGTTTGGGACCATCTCAGATAATTTGCTTTTGCTGGGGTAACCATGTTCACCTCACGGTTAATGACTTTCAATCGACTCTTGCTTTCCACATCTGCAAAGATCATTAGAGTGGAGTTGACATGCGGATATCCTTCCTCACTGTCCTCCTTGTCTTCGGCCTTGTCTGACTCCTTTTCCTTGTCTTTAGACTGTTTTCCTTGAAACTGCTGGATCAGGAGTCGACATTGGCGAGTGGTATGCTTTGGGTAAATAGTATTCCCCTCTTCGTCTTTCTTCGTGTGGATGTGACACGGCATATCCATCACGTCGTTCCCTTCTTTATCCTTTACCTTCTTAGGGTTCCAGGATCCTTTTGTTTTCCCCTTAAACTTTCCATGAGTCACGGCCAGAGCCTCTACAGGAGCTACCGGTTCAGCCTTCCGCTTCTGTTTCCGACTGGTGTTTCCCTTCTCCGACTGGCTCGGCTTGTGCTTGCCGCTTCGGAGTCGGTCTTCTTCTTCGCTGTTGGCGTACTTGGTAGCAATTTCCATCATCTGACTCAAGGTCATGTCTCCGGTTCGACCAAATTTCAAACTCAATTCTCTGTTCTTGACACCATCCTTGAAGGCGCAGACCGCCTGATGATCAGACACATTCTCCACAGTATGGTGCAAAGTGATCCATCTTTGAATATACTCTCTGAGAGTCTCATTGGTCTTCTGCACGCAGACTTGCAGCTCCGTCAATCCAGCCGGTCGCTTGCAAGTTCCTTCAAACGTTCTGACGAACACTCGGGACAGATCTTCCCAAGTGTAAATGCTGCTAGGAGGTAACTGATTCAACCACGCTCTGGCAGAACCTTCCAACATGAGGGGCAAATGCTTCATGGCCACCTCGTCATTCCCACCACCAATCTGAACCGCCACTCGGTAGTCCTCAAGCCAAGTTTCAGGCTTAGACTCACCGGTGAACTTGCTGACTCCTGTTGCCAACCTGAAATTGGGAGGAATCACTGCGGCTCTGATAGCTCTGCTGAAACATTCCGGACCAGAAACGTGCACTCGACTGCTCGTGGGCGCATCTCTGTCGAGTCCACCTCGATGGGCTCTGTTCCGGTTGACCAAGCCTTGCACGATAATGGATCGCGCGTCGAAGCCTGGCTCTCTGGGGTCGACTGGAACTCTTCGCCCCGCACTGAGCTGACGTCTGTCATCTTGCTGCCGAGGAGCGTAAGACCCACCCCTCGGAGGGGAAGTGGGCACTCGACGCCTATCATCTCGGTCGTGTCGGTCTCCATATTGGTCCCGCCGATTCTCGCGCCCTTCACGCCGCGGAGGAGATCTGGGACTGTGAGCCGACTGAACCGTATTCGCAGCGACGGATCGACTGTGAATTCTGTTGCGCGACTGCGACACGGCTGAATTTTGATCTCCTGCTGCCCGGAGCAGATCCCTGGTCTGCATCAAGCCTCTGCCACCTTCCGACTGAGAGGGCTGAATGGACTCTGCTATACGGGTCGCAACTGCTAAATTCTGGATTGGGGTTCGATATACCTGAGTCGGCGGGAAGAGTTGACGTCGATTGGCGTCGGGAACTCGTTGCCGCACGCGCTCGTCGAGTGCTCGCTGAAGATTCTCAAGGCGAGCGCGTTCGGCCAAATTGGCCAAACGTGCCTCCTCCAAGGCGCGAGCCTCGGGTGTTTCTCCTGCGATGGGAGTATGCAGGGCATCCATGTTCCTGCGGCGAAGTTCCTCTCTTTGCAGAGAGCCGAGTGGCTCGGGCTGGTACTCTTCGTGGTCTTGTGCGGGGTCGCCTCCGTCGCCTGCCCCACCATCACGGGCGAAGCTAGGGGGGCTGCGAGGCCCGTCGACCATTAGGATTTCCGCCGCTGGATCACTGCTATCGCATTCGGATGCAGTCTCTACGGAGCCAGTCGACAGATCGAACGGGCCGTAGAGGGATTCGTCAGGCTCGATTGCCACAACTTGGGTGGTGGCCGTCTGGCGAGCCACCGCGTGTCTCACCCACCGCTGAAGCCTCGACCGACCCGAGCGCTTGCGCTGGCGGGAGACCGGGAGGGCGGTCGATAGGGGAGTCGACCTATATGGGGTCGACGGTTGCCGCAGCAGAACGCCGCGGACACATGCGCGAAAATGCGTCGCACCGCGGACGGGGAGCGCATCGACGTCGAGTGGAGCCTGCTGGAGCCAGGCGGAGTCGTCGGCGACGAAGATGAGAGCACCGAGACGAATCTCTCGACCCTCGACCAAAACTCCAGCAGCTACCATGATGAAAGTACTCGGAAGAATCGCAACTTCTCCACAAAATCGCTAAAACACCGGCCCCACGGTGGGCGCCAACTGTCGTGGATCTAAACCTGACAGTAGAGTGGGGGTAGGTATGGAGAGGCAAGGTCCTAGCTATGGAGAGGTTGTAAACACAAGAGATGTACGAGTTCAGGCCCTTCTCGGAGGAAGTAAAAGCCCTACGTCTCGGAGCCCGGAGGCGGTCGAGTGGATTATGCGTATAAGGATTACAGAGTGCCGAACCCCTCTGCCTGTGGAGGGGGGTGGCTTATATAGAGTGCGCCAGGACCCCAGCCAACCCACGTAATGAAGGGTTTAAGGTACATTAAGTCCGGGGCGTTACTGGTAACGCCCCACATAAAGTGTCTTTACTATCATAAAGTCTACTTAATTACAGACCGTTGCAGTGCATGGTGCCTCTTGACCTTCTGGTGGTCGAGTGAGTCTTCGTGGTCGAGTCCTTCAAGTTAGTCGAGTGAGTCCCTCGTAGGTCGACTGGAAGGTGATCTCTTCTAAGGGTGTCCTTGGGCAGGGTACTTAGATCAGGTCTGTGACCCTACCCTAGGTACATGACTCCGTCACTGCCCACTGCCGGGAAAGAAGCAAAAGGCGCCAGAGCCGGGAAAGAAGTGAAAGGCGCCAGAGCAGCTGCTGAAGGTATGAAAAACGAGGTCTGTTTTCTGGGACTTGCCGTACTGGAAGATCCACCGTGTGCCTCACATCCTTTATGTCATGCATATCACGAAGAATGTGTGCGAGAGTCTGCTTGGTACCCTGCTCAACATGCCAGAGGGGACCAAAGATGGGCCGAAAGCAAGGGAAGACTTGAAATCAATGGGCATCAGGCAGGAGCTTCACGCTAATGATGATGATGATGATGATGATGATGATGATGATGATGCTGAGGCGAAGCAGGACACAGAAAGTCGTCGCAAAGGCAAAAAGGCCAAGAAGACCGGAAATGACTACCCTCCCACGTGGTTCACTCTAAGTCAGGAGGAGATCGAGCAGTTTTTCACCTGCCTCCTAGGAGTAAAACTTCCTTACGGTTACGCGGGGAAGATAAGCAGATACCTAGACCCAGCGAAGCAGAAGTTCAGCGGGATGAAGTATCATGACTGTCACGTGCTGATGACGCAGGTACTTCCAGTTGCAATCCGTGGGATCATGGACGCGCACGTCCGTGAAACACTATTTGGCCTATGCAACTTTTTCGACGTCATCTCTCGGAAGTCGATTGGCGTGAGGCAACTCAGAAGGCTACAGGAAGAGATCGTGGTGATACTATGCGAGCTTGAGATCTACTTCCTGCCCGCATTCTTTGACGTTATGGTGCATCTGTTGGTCCATATCGTGGAGGATCTCATCCAACTCGGGCCGACGTTCCTGCACAGCATGATGCCATTCGAAAGGATGAATGGTGTCATCAAAGGATACGTTCGCAACATGTCACGTATAGAGGGAAGTATAGCCAGGGGCTTTCGGACCGAAGAGTGCATCTCCTACTGCACGAATTATCTAGGCATCGAGAACCCCGTTGGTCTGCCCATCAACAGGCACCTCGGCAGGCTCGCTGGATGGGGTCACCGTGAGGGTCGCCGCGAAATGCATGTCGACTTCGAGGGTCGACTCGCCGACTTTGAAAGAGCAAACCTAGTCGTGCTACAACACATAGACGTGGTCGATCCTTGGGTGGTAGAGCACAAAACCTTTATTGAGAAGACGTACAATGACCGTGGCCAACAGAGGACGGACGGAGATATAATCAAAGAGCACAACTCATGTTTCATGTGTTGGTTCAAGCAGAAGCTTCTGTCGTACCCTTTACATGAGGATTCTTCCACGGAAGAACAACTCATATTCGCCTTGTCACAGGGCGCCGAGCACAACCTGATGACCTATGAGGCGTACGATATCAACGGCTACACATTCTACACCGAGAACAAGGACATGAAGAGCGATGGTTATCAGAACTCCGGGGTAACGATGGAATCCTACACCGGCAACGACAAGGACAGATACTACGGAAGGATCGAGGAGATCTGGGAGCTGAGCTACGCTGGAGAGAAGGTCCCGATGTTCCGTGTCAGATGGGCCAAGAGCGTCCTAAAAGAAGACCAGTATTTCACCACCATGGTTATATCCGAAGCCAAATCCAAGACCGCGGGCGCAAACATCTCCGCGAAAAATGAGCCATGGGTACTGGCTTCCCAAGTGGACCAATGCTTCTTCATTACCGACCTGCCAAAGCCCAGTCGTGTTGTCGTGAGGAGAGGCAAAAGGAAGATCATCGGAATGGATGGAGTAGCCAATGAGCAAGACTTCGACAAGTACGGCGACCCGAAGATTGAACATGACGACGACGAAGAAGTAGCAGCACACACCACAAGAAGAAGCAGGACCACCCTACCTAAAGGACGCCCGTTCCACAGAAGAACTCCATTTGCGATAAAGAAGGGCAAGAAGATTGTGAACAGATAGCTAGCTAAGATCGATTGTATTTAAATTGTAGCCTTCATTTCTCGGGCACTTTTTGATATCACGAATATTTTTAAATTTCATGGGCACTTTTTGAATTCATGAATATTTTTTCAAATTTGATGATATTTTTTCATATTCAATATGAAAAAATATTGAATATTCATGAGGACACTCGATCCCGATCCCCCTCCCTCTCGATAGCTATCCCCCTCGCCAGATCCCCCTCGCCGCCGAGCACCCCCTGCACCCTTCCCCCGCTCCACCGCCGCCGACGACCCCCCTTCCCTCTCCCTCGCCAGAGGAGGGTGCGCCATTGCTATCAGAAAAAAAAACTACTAATGGCGCACCACAGGGTGGTGTGCCATTGCTATAGCTGGATACCCCTTCGCCCGATCCCCCCTTCC
>NC_041385.1:821005119-821011726 GCF_002162155.2 Triticum dicoccoides
CTGCTCCACACCCGCTCCGGCTCCCCCGCGTCCGCTCCGACGACCCCCGCGACCGCTCCACACCCTAGCACCTCCCCACTTCCCCTCCCCTCGTGCTGCTTCACCCGACTAGGTCGTCCCCGTCGACACCACATCGTCCCCACGACCACCGTCATCCCCGCACCCCACCAAGGAGTCCAGGAGCTCTGCAGTGTTCTTCTACGTCATCTACGGCCAGCCGTTCGAGCTCGACGACTCTGCATCGTGCGGATCAAGGTCTTCTTCCACCTCCGTCCACCACGGCCTCACCATCGATCCGCGTCACCTCGTCAACCCCGACCCCGCACGAGCTCGCCATCGTCTTCCTCTCGGTGAGCTGCACCGGTTCCCCTCCCCCCCCTTCGATTTCGTCGCCATAGACTGTCGCACCACCGCGCCCCAGCTCCTGTTTGCCGCCCCCCGTGGCCGTGCTCCCCTCGGCCCCTGGCCGCGCCCTGGCCCCGCCCAGGCGCGCTCACTGCACCGCGATCGCGCCTCCACTCCGCTCGGGCCGCGCCCTGGCCCCGCCCAGGCGCGCTCACAGCACCGCGACCGCGCCTCCACTACGCTCGGGCCACGCCCACCCATGCTTTGTGGGACCGTTACCTCACTGTCATGTGCTTCCGTGACTTGCTAACCAAATTGGTTTGTGTCAATTTCACAAACTTGCAGGCTTATAGAATTAGAAATACTACTGTATTAGATACCCTCACTGTCATGGGCTTTCTATTATTAGTCAAGTAGTATGCTTAGAATCTTGTTGGGAGAGTAAAGCTTTGCTTTTAGTTTTTTCTTGTATGAGGGGATTGCTACAGCTCATACAGGAGAAAAATGGTAACTACTATGTCATTGTGTACTCCCTCCGTGCCAAGTGTAATGTCAAGTTTAGATTGGTCAATATGGTTCTCGTTTTTAAATTTTTTACATGCTCTCATTTTTTGTGTGGGTAATGTTTTATATGCTCTTTATCTCTTCCCTTGACAGACATTCGACGATGCAGTGGGCAATATAGCTTTCTAGCTCCTTAGGGGGGTTGTTCCTCTTTACAGGTGTGTTAAATAGTGTTTTATGTGGTCATATGGAGTTTATTAGGTAGAGAAAGTACCTTGTGATTTTTCTAATTTTGGACATATATCAAGTCTCACCAAGACATCTTCATTACAACACTCAGCTTATCCAAGACATCTTCATTGCATTCTAGACAGGATAGAAGCCTACTTTATTTAGAAATAGAGTCAGAATTTGAAAAGGAAAACCCTTAAGCCAAACATACAACAAGCATTGACAACATAAGTGGAGACACTAATTTTCTCTGACTTGTGGAGGCTCTAATCCTCAGGGATCATGGCTAAAATAATTTTCCATGCCTGATTAGTGATTATCTGAATCAGTTTGTAAACTGTAGAGGTGGTTAGGCTCTGGTTAAAAATAAAAACAATAATAGAAGTTTTGTATTTTCTAAGTAAAAAACCCCACATATGCACCAGGATGTGATCTGTCAGAACCAAAGTAGACCCAGCTCTGCATTAGTTGTTTTGTGCTTCAGGTGTCCCAGTCAAGGACAAACTGAGTGGTTGCAAAATAATATTATGTAGTCAATGTGGATTTACTATTTTCTAGTGATAGTTCTGAACTGGTAAATAAGTTAACATGCGTAAGTGAGACTTGGCATTTTAAAGCTTAGGGTCTTCAACTTCACCTATGAATTGGGATGATAATGTTATTTTACCTTCTTAACAAAATGGTGTCATAATCAGAACAAAGCTGCTGCAAATGCATACCTTTTTTTTACAAGTGCATATGCACCTTCTGATCCATTTAGAGTTATCATAAATATATTTCCAAGGTTTTTTTCATTTCACTGTAGAGTCTTTGCTTCTGGACTCAATGCACATTCATCAGTCATAAGAGATAAATTCTAGTAAGTCAAGGACACCAGAATTTGATCATGCCTCTTTTGAGAAGTATGTCTATTGATTCAAAATTGCCATGGCAAAAATATGTTTCAGAAAATGACATGGACTAAAATGTTCTATAGATCATGATCTATAGACTAAAAAAATGCCATGATCCATACAGTATAAATTCCATGATGCATAGGCTATATTTGCCATGGGAGATGGAAATTTTGTTGGATCATGATCCAGAGATTAAAAAAATGCATAGACTATAATTTCCTGGCATGATCCATAGAATAAAAATGTAGAATAAAAAATGCCATGATCCATACACTATAATTTTCATGATGCATAGACTATATTTGCCATGGCTCGGTGCAAAAGAAATTTGCCATGTTGCAAAAAGAAAAGAAATTTTCCATGGTGCATATAGTAAAAACAATGCCATGATCTGTAAAATACATTTGTCATGCTCCATGAAAGTAAATTGCCATGGTCCAAATGTAGCAGAAGTTTCAAGTAGCGTTTTTTTTTCTGTGTTTGAATAGGAAGCAAACTTTCTATTCTTTCTGTGTTTGTACAGACTTGCTAAACTATTGATGATTTTTTGTTGCTTGACCTATTATATCTGGAATGGAAGCTCACATAAGTTGAGCTGATTTTTGTCCATATGAAAGCAGAGGACCATATGGTCTGTGGCTGGGTTTTGTCTCCGACCATTGTGTCATGATGATTTTGCAGGTACCCCGAGAGGCCCTTGAGTTTGCCGGAATGTCGATTAACTTCCGTTCCGGCAAATTCGGGTACTCCATATGTCCTATTTTCAGCAAAGGTCATGCTGAAATTTTCCGTGAATTTTAGCATGACTTTGCTAAAAATCGGACATATGGGGTACTTGTTACTAATGCATGGGCCGGGGTATCTTAGTACTTAATTAAGTAGGATCAACTGCCCCTTTATTCTTGCTGCATTACACCATAGGTGGCAATAGAGCCAAGTGATTAGGCCCAACTTAGAATTCTCCTCAGCATCGATAAACCCTAGATGATAAACCCAACATATGTGGCAATAGAGCCAAATGATTAGTGCCAAGTGATTAGGCCCAACCTAGGGTGCCTCGGCATCGATAAACCATAAATGATGAAAACTTAACTTAGCATTTAGGGTGCCTCGGCATCGACATACCCTAAATGATGAAACCTTGGCTTTTAGGGTGCCTCGGTGTCGATGAGAATCTAAATGATGTACGCTTAGGCTTTTAGGGTGCCTCGGCGTCGACAAATACTAAATGATAAAAGCTTAGCTTTTAGGATGCCTCGGTGTCGACAAACCCTAAATGATGAGACCATGATCTTGTTCCTTGACAATAACCAACTTTTTGACCAAATTGTTTTCCTATTTAGAGCGAAACATGGCCAACAACGATGAGGCTGGCGGTTCGGGCAGCAAACAATTCTGGAAGCTGTCCCAGGAGATGGGGGAACAACCTCACTGCTATGAGGATGCCACGGAAGACACCGATCCTGACTACACAACCCCTAGTGGCGTCGGGGATGACACCACTGATGGTGCCGCTGAGGATGCCACCACTGATGATGGTGGCTCACACACAGATGGCAGCCAACCGAAGAAGCAAAGGAAGGACCGGCGCCCGAATGCGCTTAGCACCCTCAAGGAGGAATTTACTCAAGTGGAATCCGACGGGCATCCAACGGAGCCCAAACATATAGTCAAGGTGTACTCGCTTCAGCTCGGGTGCATTCTCCGGAGCACCGTCTCGATCAACACCGTGAACCTTAGGCATAAGGACCGAGGGAATTTGCGCAACCTCCTCTTCACGAAGCTGCACGAATGATACAAGTTCCCCGCCGATTTTGAAAACACACGCCTCTCAGGGAATAAAGTGAACAGTGCCGCCCTCACGAGGATGAGCACGTCCCTGTCTACTTGGAGAAGCGCGGTGAAGAGAATGATTGATAAAGGTGATAGTTATGAGAAGATCAAGGCGAAATATTCTTCGATCAGGGAAGATGACTACAAGGAGTTCAAGATCAAGTGCGAGAGCAGTGCAACCTCCGAATCAAGTCAGTGGGGGAAAGAAATGCGGGAGTTGAACTTAGGGGAACACAAACTCGGTCCCGGCGGTTACAGAGTGGCGGAGCCTATATGGGACAAGGAGGACGTGGAGCGTGCCGAGCAAGGCCTACCGCCCCGCTTCGAGAAATACAGCGGTGACAAGCAGACCATGAACTTTGTCAGGGCCCGGTACAAGGAGGACCCGATAACAAAGTAGCTTACCATGGATCCGAAGACCAGGGCACTTGAGCTTGTTCTGGTAAGGAATACACCCCCGCGTCATTAGCTCCATTTGGTTGCACTCTAATTAATCCCCAATATTTCTAAATGGTTCACGTTCCTTCCGCAGGAAACTAAAAGCAGTAGCGCGGGGTCGTCTCAGAGCTCCCCTTTCGACACCCCTTTAAATAGGGCGTTGAACATAATGAAAAACAAAGATAAGCTCACTAAGCCGACGCCAGGTGGTCGTGTGTCCGGCAAAGGCTTGTCCACAAAATGGGGGTCATACTATACCACTGGTGTGCGGAAGGAGAAAACGACCAGCTCAGAAAGCCAGACGCGTGAGGTTGAAGCATTCAAGGCACAAGTGGCACGGATTCCGGAGCTTGTCCAAGAGCAAGTGTAATAACAACTGGGAATGAAGCTCAACGCCATGGTGCCTACGTTGATTCATGGGCTGACGACGTGGATTGCGGGCGGCCAACAGGGGCCTCCCCCGGTTCCCAGCTTCACGGCCAGAAACTCGCACAGCACGCAGGCGGCGCCATTGGTGTCTCCGGCGGCGCCATTGGTGTCTCCGGCGGAGGCGGTATTCGTGTCTCCGATGCCGGCACGGGCATTGGAGCTTAATGCACCCGGGTGTACGCCGGCCGACATCTTGCCAGCAAGCGCCCCCTCCATCAGTTGCACGCCCACCGTTGGCGGAGCCTCGACATTAGCCGAGCTCGACGGCATCACGGTAACTAAGACTCTCGGCCGATGACTTCATCTCCTTGCCTTTGACTGGGCATCCCTGACGCCCTACATGTTTTCGCAGGGCGCCATCGATGTTCCTTGCACTCTTCTGCACTTCGTGGGCGGCGAGTTGGTCGATGTCGCCAAGGGCAGAATCGTTCAACCGGGCAACTGCATGTTCCACGGTAATCCGATGGCACCCACTGTGTATAGGGTTGAAGTGGTTCGGGTGCTGCCTGGCTGCGACGAGCTGTTACCTCCGATTCGACCCGCTGGGGCCGACGAAGAAGATGAGACGACCCTCAGCGCTTGCGTAAACTGGCCCCTGCTTTGGCCGAAGAGCCAAATTCGTTTCGGGGCGGGGGACACCACCCCACAGACAAGACCGCCAGTCGTGCCGGCGCCAAGCCATGGCAAGAACGCCGCAACGCTACTGGACCTGCCGGACATCCCTATGTCACAGGATACGGACATCCCTATGGCACAGGATCCGGACGACAACGACAACGACGACGGTACATTTACCAATGTCGATAAGTACTTTGCCGAACATGGGTACGCTGACAAGTTCTGCGGGCCTCTTTCTCAAGAACCCAACCAAGACGACCGCAATCTAGCTGATACGGCGGAGAAATCCAATTGCAACAGGCATCGTCTGGCGTTCAGTTCTCAGGAGACGCCTCCAGCTCCCGCCTTCACCGAGCCTCGGATAGCTGAGGTGCGAAATATTATCAGACCCAACACGCTCAAGAAGCCGGTCTGTGAGCAGAACTCGGTCCCATTACAGGAGATCAAGAAGAAGGGACGGAAACGAAAGACTAACAAGGGCGCCGGTGCGAGCCAGCCGGCACCGAGTTCAATCTGTGCTCAGGACGGGCCACCTTCACCTAAGGATATCTTGAGGAGGGTGCATGTGGCGGGTAGGGCGATGCTACCACCAAATATGCTCAATGCTGCAACCGGTGCTATGCGGAGTCTGCACGACAGTGTTCTTTCTTTGGAGAAGCGGCGTCTCAGAGAGAATGATGTGGCATACCCGGTTTTCGTGGCCAAGGTGCCAGAGGGCAAGGGCTTTGTGGATGGCGACATCGGGGGTACGATCGTCCAGCGGTTTGATGACATCTTTGCTATGTTTAACCTTCATCCGCTACACTACACCTTCGTTCGGGTGATTTCGCTGAGTATGGAGATGCGGATCATTAGAGACAAGACCCCGGACATCGTGATAGTCGACCCCTTCTACATGCGTGCCAAGCACTTGAGCAGCGCTGGGGACCGCCAAGTTGCAAGTTCACACCTCGAAGGCGTCATTCTGGCAAACCCAGATAAGGATAACTTCCTTGTGGCTTACTTTCCCGAGTAAGTCATCCCTTAACGGCCCCGTAACATATGATTTCTTAGATTCCGATCGTTCTTTTTTTCTAACATTCCGTGTTCTGTGCAGTGACACACATTGCACACTCATCCTCCTAAGCCCGAAATATTCCATGGCCACGTATTTCAACCCGAACCGTAACTCCAAGATAGACTACACAAATGTCAAGAAAGTTCTTGATGATGTTCTCCCCGGCTACGCCAAATCTGGAGGCACCTTCACCAGGGCAGTTCGTAAGTACGACAAGCACACCTTCTCACACAATACGAAGTTCTGCTGCGTCAAG
>NC_041385.1:821012327-821012658 GCF_002162155.2 Triticum dicoccoides
TTCTATGTGATGGTAGTTTAGATGATCGATATCGACTTGTAATGTGAAGACAAACTCGATACTCGCGGTCTTGAGACTTGTAATGTTTTATCTTTGTTCGGTCTTTTGAATTCGGAGACTAATATGATGAATTGTATTCGGAGACTAATCTTCTATTGTATTCGATGAATCTGCTGTTGTTGTGTGCTGCTGTCTATATTTTGTCCAATAATATATTTCGTAACCAGTGCAAAAATCAGAAAAGTAAAAAAAACAAATATTCATACTAATGGCGCATCACCTCCAGGTGCGCCATTAGTATGCCAAAGGATACTAATGGCGCATCACCTCA
>NC_041385.1:821012738-821016780 GCF_002162155.2 Triticum dicoccoides
TATGGCCCCCCGGGAGGCATACTAATGGCGCATGTTCTTACATACTAATGGCGCACTGCGTGGTGCGCCATTAGTATACCAGATACTAATGGCGCACCAGTGGTGCGCCATTAGTAAAAAATACTAGTGGTGTGCTACTAATGGTGCACCGGTAGCGCGCCATTAGTAGGCAAAACCGGTGCGCCATTAGTAGGCCTTTTCCTAGTAGTGAGGCATAGACCAGTATATATATTTTGGGGATGCAATTACATTTGACACCACCTATGGAACTAACTTGTATGACATGCCTTTTGGTTTGTTTGTTGGTGTGAACAACCATTTTCAAAGCATTATTTTTGGTGGTGTGTTAATGAGGGACGAGACGGTCGAAAGTTTCAAATGGGTGTTCAAGGAGTTTGTGCAGATGGTTGGCGAAAAACCCCCCGTTACAATGTTGACTGGTATGTATAACCTATTGAAAGCATTTTTTTTTAAAAGCGAGGTCTATTTCATAGAAGTATCTATAGTTTTAATCATTTATTTCATACACATGATTCAGACCAGGCTCGCGCAATGGAGTTGGCTATAATTGATGAACTACCGAATACAAAGAAAGCGAAAGAAAGCTTGGGTGTCCTTTATGGGAAGAAATCAGAGTTCAAGAAAGACTTTCAAATGTTGGTGCATCATGTTTTAACTAAAGAGGAATTTGAGAACCGGTGGGCAGAAATGTTAGCAAAATACGGTTTGCAGAAACATCCGTTCCTAACTCAAATTTTTGAGGTCAGGCATAAGTGGGCGAAACCTTACTTCATGGGTGTGTTTTGTGCAAAGATGACAAGCACACAGCAAAGTGAAAGTGCAAATCATTTGTTGAAGGGGTATGTCCCGCCAGGATGTCCTATGCATCTTTTTGTTAAACAATTCGAGAAGATATTGTTTGATAGAGATTCGGAAGAAAGCTATCAAGAGAAACAGACTGCAATTGTAAGTGAAACTTCTGTATATATAATGTTTTTTTTTCATGCAAAGAAAGTACATGTTTATCTATATAACTGTTTTTCACTGAATAAAATTTGTTTACTGGATAAATAGTCAGGTGTGGTCCTGAAGGGGAATTGGCCGTTGGAACGTCATGCAAGCAAGGTGTATACACGAAGCATGTTTGAGCAATTTGGTGAGTCTTTGTACAAGGCTGGTTCCTTTGTCACGGAGGAGGTGGAGCATCGGAGGAAATATATTGTGGGCCATGTTGAAGCTGAGAGAAGGAACGGTTGGTGCAAAGTCGTTTTCATAGTTACCGTTGATGCCGACATGACGCAGTTTGTGTGCGAGTGCGGCTTTTTTGAACATGCGGGATTGTTATGCCCTCACGCTATTAAGGTCAGCATTACTTCACTAACGTGATTAAATTTAGCGTCCTGCCAATGTATTAAATAAATATTGAATTACGATTACTTGTTATTAAAAAAATTGAGTTTACCACGTGATGCTAGACATGCAGGTTTCGGAGATACCGAAGAAGCATATACTGAAAAGGTGGACTCGGGAGGCCAGAGACATTCTGCCAGATGAATTGGTTAGGTACCAAAATGACAATGGCCGTCCTAAAGCAGACACGTATAGACACTCGAAGTTGTATCATGCTGCTTTGGCTTTTGTGCATCTAGGAGATGCAAATGTGGAGTCATACAATGCTGCGATGTTACTGTTGCATCAAGCTGGTGAAAAACTACAGCCGCTCTGCATAGCAAGAGATGGGATGGGGGTGGCCGACAAAGAAGCTACTGCGAGGGCATTGGTGGAGGAAAACGACAGCGTGATGGCACAGCTTGATAACAATGATGAAGGGTCGACATTCAGCAAAGCACCCGAGAGGAAGCGTCCGGCAGGGCGTCCAACAAACAGCAGAGAGAAAGCACCGTACGAACATGCAGTGAAACGCACACGTTTTTGCAAGATTTGCCGAGGAGAGGGGCACAAGAGTACAACTTGTCCAGATGGTGGTGATATGCCTAAGTCTCCGAGGAAGGAACCTAAATGTTCTAATTGTGGTGTGTTGGGGCACAGACGGAACAACTGCGTGAAGGCACATATGACAGTTTGATTTTGTTTGGTTCACCAATCAAATTGGAAAATTATGTAATGTAATTTGTGACAACAATATTATCCTTCTGTCGTTCAATTTTTTTAATAATGCTATCAGTTTTTTTGTTGTATGGTTTGACTGAAAAAGAGTCGCCCAATTTTTTTATTTAAAAACAAGTACGACCTTTTGTTATCAAATAAATCTCAGTAGCTACATCAGATAATTGAGTTTTCTATAGGAACTTAATTGAGTGTTGTAATTGCACTGAAGCGATTTTGTAACACCATTTTTATGTTTTTTATAAAAAAAATTCGTACGCCGCACAATGGACGCGCATGCACACGTACAGGTGCGCGTGAAAGCTGGAGCGGACTTGCTACGGTTGATGGGGGGGCGAGAAGATGGCCTGCCACTGCGAGGAGTTGCAGCAGACGGTGGCGTGCGTGCCGAATGAATAGTGACAGGACTCGCCGTCCAAAGATCTCGTCAGTGTCTCCGGCGCATTCGATGCATCGTGCTCGCCTGTGTACTTGTTTAAAATTTCTCTTGGTTCATGCAATGCGAGCTGACACAGGCACTCGACTTTTCTGTGGCCGGCGTGTTTTGGCACAAAACGGGCCTGCGGCGGAGTTGACAGCTCGAGCTGGTGCGAGGCGTACTATCCATCGTCACCTTAGGCAAGAAATTAATCGGGACGATCAACCAGAGGGCCAGCTTGCGGTTTCAACTCTTGCATGCACTGGCTGGGCGTGCATTTATAGTGTACTGTGTCTGGTCTACCTTTTCTCTTGGCCAATATTATGACGTTCAAATAATTTCAAACGCTCTCGAGCAATGCGTGTGATGAGTTGATAAACTCTCTACCTATATAAGCAGACAGTGGGGGTAGTGGAATTTTGTATCCGCAGAAGCATTCCATCCAAACATCAAATATATCTGCTGCTGCATTGAGCTGACACTTTGACCATGGGTGGCTCCATAGGTTCAGCTGGAAAGATCAGAAAGGTTAGAGAACTTGTCTATCAATCTTTCTTCAACGATATTTCCTTCTCCTTCAGTTTTATGAACTTCTTCTTATCAAAGCAGCCGGTGTGGTATTTCAAAATGAAAGCAACTGATTCTACTGATGTAGAAATTTGCTCAACCGTATCATCTGCTTCCATAAATGGCCGTATACAGGTTTCTTCGCCAGACCATGTTGTTCATAAATTAATTCACACATCTAGTAATTATTTTTCTGATTTGTTATGGAGAAGATTAACTTATGCTACTTTTCTGTCACACTACTAGGAAAAGGGCTATAGATAGGATTGACACTAATGGTGCACCAGGGATGTAGTGCGCCACTACTATATACTAATGGCGCACTAGTTGGTGATGCGCCATTAGTGTGGAAGACACTAATGGCGCACCAGACAAAAGGTGCGCCACTAGTGATATTTTTTTTATTTTTACATACATACTAATGGCGCATCCGACCGAAGTGCGCCATTACTACTAGTTCTAACTAGTAATGGCGCACCAGACAAGGAGTGCGCCAGTACTGTATTTTTTTTTTATTTTGCAAAACTACTAATGGCGCATCGTGTCACAGTGCGCCATTACTAGTTTAAACTAGTAATGGCGCACTACTACGCGGTGCACCATTAGTATATATATATTTTGCACTACTACACGACTATCTCGGTTACGGATATCTCGCGGGGCAGGTAGTGCACGGATTTTCTGGATGCGTAAGGTGCATGGATGACACAACGTATCGCCAGCTAGATAGAGATCCCGGGTCTTCGAAAACCGTGTTCATGGGACATCGACGTCCCCCTCACCGCCGACGATCAACCGTACCCTCCCCCGCTCCATCGTCGCCGACGATCAACCGCACCCTCCCCCACTCCACCGGCCGCCGCCGCCGACCCCCGGCCCGCACCCTCCCCCACTCCACCGTCGCCGATGACCCACCGCACCCTCCACTCC
>NC_041385.1:821016790-821017420 GCF_002162155.2 Triticum dicoccoides
TCCACCGGCCGCCGTCGCCGACCCCCAGCCCGCACCTTCCCCACTCCACCGCCGCCGACGATCAACCGCACCCTCCCCCGCTCCACCGGCCGCCGCCACCGACCCCCGGTCCGCACCCTCCTCCACTCCACCGTCGCCGATGACACACCGCACCCTGCACTCCACCTTTTTCATATTCATAAATATTTTCAAATAACAAATTTGAACATTTTTTTTAAAAAATATTACTGTTATGATTTAAACAAGTTTGAACATATTTAAACACAAATAAATATCAAACAACATTTAAAATGCATAAAAAATATTGGGGAGCCTGGGAATCAAACCCAAGACCTCCTAGTGTGTGTGCTGCGTGCTGACCAGTCAGGCTAGTGGGCGGGTTCTGGTGTGGATTGGGTTAGGTGGAATATAACCTGAGTGCTCGAACTGTAATAAAAAAAACATTCTAATGGCGCACCTCTGCGGGGTGCGCCATTAGTAAGCTTCCCCCCGCTCCACCTATTCCCCTCCCTCCCTTCCTCCCAACTCGACCTAATTTGCCGTACGCCGCCGCCGCGCCTGCACGCCCCATCCGTCCCCTCCGTCCCCTGCCGCCGCCGCCCCGACCCCCGCCGGAATCCACCCCCGCCG
>NC_041385.1:821017819-821025949 GCF_002162155.2 Triticum dicoccoides
GCCCCCGCGCCCCGAGCTGGAGGAGGAGGACCAGGAGGAGGACGAGGAAGAGGAGGAGACGACGACCGCCTCTAGGGATCCGCCGTGGTCTTGTGTCGGCCCCGAGCCCTAGGGATCCGGCACGACCGCGGCTTCCTCCGGGTCCAAGGCGGCCGTCGGCGCCATGTACACCCTCGACTGCAGGTGAGCTCCTCCCTCCACTTCCTTCTTCTTCTTCTTCCTCTTGCCCTCAACCTCTGCTCTGAGTCTCGACCGCTGTGCAGGGCCCGTCCATCTCTGGCGAGCCCACCACACCGTTTGACAGGAAGCACCACCGTCGTCGCCGATCCACTCCACCGGCATCCACCATCCTCACGCGCTTCCTCCTCAAGCAGGCCTCCCCGCAAGCGTCATCGAGCACCAAGTCGCGGGTCTGCCCCCTCCACACGCCCCTGAAGCAGCAAACCCTCGGCCCTCCTCTCCAGCGAGCAGATCTGCATCCTCAACATCTTTTCCCTGGACATACCTGCCTCTTGTAATTCAAGTGACAGCCTGACAGGTGACATTTTGTTGCAATTTCTGTGTTTTTTGTTCTGAATGTGCAGCTACGCAATGTGTAGAAGTGGTACAGGCCTGTAGTTAGGACAAATCATCAATTTTTAAATGCTTTGATCTAATAACAACGAAAAAAACATGAGCTAGTCACGTTTGAAGGTTCTTTGGTTACTAGCAACTAGCATTGCTAGATGAGTTCTTCTGCTATCTTGTGATAATTGTAGTAGATTATAGCTTGCTTCAGTTTGTCATCGTAAGTTGGTTAATTCGATATGCAGTTAACTTGATCATAGTTAGTTTACCAAATTTTTTAACAAAAGGGAGATCCAGCATGCACAGTGTCCTTCACTATATACTAATCTTTGTATGCCCGGGCACATTGATGCATCAGCCCTGTAAGAAGCTTCAGGGAAACAGAGGTTGGTTGTGGCAATTGTCACATTAGCCTTGAGCTCTCCTACCAAATGTAAGATATGCAACAAATAAATGACAAATACCTAACAGCTTTCTAGAGCTAGCGAAGAGATTAAAATCTCTGTGAGATATTCATAGCCATGAAGCCCAGTAGCCTGTAGTTCACTAAACTTATAGCCCAAGATCCAATTTACATGCTATACTCTTCAGCAACATTGCTTGCTAGAACTACTGTCACATGTGCACTTGGCAGGTAACACTAACTAAACCGAGCGTGCAAAAAGGATCACATGTTTTAGAGCAGTATCTGCTACTACAACCTGAGGGTTTTCTTAGCTAAATTAGGCTATATTCGTTTTGTGTCAGCTCCTTGCTGTCCATGTTAACTTCTTTTCATGGTACCCATAGATTTGACTTTCAGTGTTGGTGATTCTGCAGTTGCTGTAGACTACTATAGTGACGAGTGTCTAGCTTTTGTAATCTACACTTCTCGCATAAGGATTTGCATGTGCCTTTGTACCATGAGTAATTTTGGGACTTGGGAATTGGTTCTTTCTTACTACAGTCTTGCTGCTATAGTATGGCTCTGTTCTTGGTGGAGGTTTCATTACTTGTTTTGTGTGGCTTAGGTTATATTTCAATGGAATTTGTGTGATATGTATGGCTGGACTATGCTCTTTTCATAGTTATAGTGTTCACTTTACAGCTTGCATGCTTGCCATACTAGACCATCAATGTTCCGCTGTTATGATAAACTGTTCAATTCTTTGTATGGTTCTATCTTTTTTCTATGATGGCAAGGGACACTGGTTGCTTATGCACTGAGTTGGGTTTTATGCGTCAAAAAATCCATTTTGACAAGGCTCATTGATGGGTACTTTTTTTATTGGGTGCATTTATTTATATTATATCATATTTCTTCTATATCTAATCCACCATTGCTTGTACTAGTTTGTCAAGAATACATGTCTGTATAGCACAGAGAGCACCACAAGTTAAACACCTCAATCTATTAGTATTTGTCTGCATTTTCTCACATTCTTCTTGTATCTGATCCAGTATTGCTTGTAGTGGTTTGTCCAAAATGTTGAATGATACTGCCTGGAGATGCATATATTGTTTCACCTCTTCAGTGGCCAACGTATTTTCCATGTTGTGATGGAGGCTTTTTTTTAACACTGGGCTTTGCCACCTGTTGTTTGTCTTGTAAATATTGGACAGAGATTTAAGCAAGTAGCACATTGCCTTGTCCACCTGGGATAATGATTTTGCAGGTACCCTGAGAGGCCCTTGAGTTTGCCGGAATGTCGATTAACTTCCGTTCCAGCAAATTCGGGTACTCCATATGTCCTATTTTCAGCAAAGGTCATGCTGAAATTTTCTGTGAATTTTAGCATGACTTTGCTAAAGATAGGACATATGGGGTACTTGCGACTAATGCCTATTATCATGCATGTTTTATGATCTGTTGCAAGGGTACTAATTGGTCTTTTCTGCTGTTTATCAGAGATGGTGGGAAGCAGCCACCGCCGCTCTGTGACACCGCAGTACGAGTTGGATGCTTCCGAGTTCTTCACTATCATACTTGAGACTTCAGTATCATCCATGGCGCAGGTATATAAAACGAGAGATCTCCCCTTCACCCATCTCATTATGATATCTGTTGTTTGCTACATCACTCATTGTCCCAAACTGCAGAGGCTGCCTGACAGTTTTATGAACATGCTGATGGCTGAAGATCCGCCAAATAATGTGAAGCTGCGATAGGCCGGCAGCGGGTTTCGCAGGCAGTGGGATGTGGAGTTGTTGATCAAGGAGGGCCACATGTACTTGTCTCGTGGGTGGGAGAAGTTCTACCGTGCCTACGACCTGCGGCTGGGGTACTTCCTTCTCTTCAGGTACGACGACGACGCCACCATGCTCATCGTGAAGGTGTTCAACGCGACTATGTGTCGCATGCGCTACGCTGACGATGATGATACTGGTACATTCTGCCTCTTCTTATTCCTCTACATTTGGCTTTGTCTCACATCGATTGTTAACGATCATTGTTGCATTTGGACAGGTAATGGGAGCAGCAGTAGCGACATTGGCTACAGCCAAAGCAGCAGCCACTATGGCTGTAGCGAAAGCAGCAACGATTCTGGCTATAGCGAAAGCAGCAACGATTCCGGCAGCAGCATAGATAACAAGAAGGATGATCCGGATTGGAGTGCGGGAGAAGAGGAGCAGAGTGGGGATGAGGAGCTGCATGATGACGATGGGCATCAGGCTGAGGATGACCTAGCGCTGGTGGTGGCTGACCAAGGGCAAGAGATGGTGGTGGCTGACCATGGGTGTCGGTGTCAAAACCGGGGGATCTCAGGTAGGGGGTCCCTAACTGTGCGTCTAGGCGGATGGTAACAGGAGACAAGGGACACAATGTTTTACCCAGGTTCGGGCCCTCTTGATGGAGGTAAAACCCTACGTCCTGCTTGATTAATATTGATGATGTGTGTTACAAGAGTAGATCTACCACGAGATCAAGGAGGCTAAACCCTAGAAGCTAGCCTATGGTATGATTGTTGTTCGTCCTACGGACTAAAGCCATCCGGTTTATATAGACACCGGAGAGGGCTTGGGTTACACAGAGTCGGTTACAATGGTAGGAGATCTACATATCCGTTTCGCCAAGCTTGACTTCCACGCCAAGGAAAGTCCCATCCGGACACGGGACAAAGTATTCAATCTTGTATCTTCATAGTCTTGGAGTCCGGCCGATGATGATAGTTCGGCTATCCGGACACCCCCTAGTCCAGGACTCCCTCAGTAGCCCCTGAACCAGGCTTCAATGACGATGAGTCCGGCGCGCATATTGTCTTCGGCATTGCAAGGCGGGTTCCTCCTCCGAATAATTTATAGAAGATTGTGAACACCAGGATAGTGTCTGGCTCTGCAAAATAAATTCCACGTACCACCGTAGAGAGAATAATATTACATAAGTTCAATCTGCTGACGTATTTGGTGGCGTGACATCACACCACTACCAAGCCTTTACTTGAATCGTGTTTATTGTACCACCTCAGCGCATTTAGCGAAGCGGTTTCCTTGGCACATCTTGTCGAAGCAAAGATCGTGTTCCCCTTATTCCGGGATTCCCATCAATACGGTCATGGGTAACCCAACTGCGCCATTGATTGCGGTGCTTGGGAGATAAGCGAGTTTTATCAGGCCGGTGGGGACACATGTTTTTGTCCGCCCATATAAGGGGATAAAGATCCAACCCTTTTACCTGCGCGTTCTTCCTCCTTGGCTTATCCATCTCTGCGAACTCGAGCTCCAATGCCCAAGTCCGCACATCTCACCTCAACCTTCTCCAAATATGTCCGGAGCGGGAGGCAAGTGGATGGCCTCCTCCGTCACGGAGGGGCAGATCCAGAAGCTGCGCAGCACTAGATATTTGTCCAGCAACATCGCGCACCGGCTCCCCGACGAGGGAGAGCTCATCCCCACCCCCAGGCCCCATGAGCGGGTAGTATTCCTTCCCCATTTCCTTCGCGGACTGGGCTTCCCACTCCATCCCTTTGTCCGGGGGCTCATGTTCTACTACGGCCTGGATTTCCATGATCTGGCCCCGAATTTCATCCTCAATATCTCGGCGTTTATCGTCGTGTGTGAGGCCTTCCTCTGCATCCAGCCCCACTTCAGCTTGTGGCTCAAGACCTTCAGTGTCAAGCCGAAGGTTGTGAAGGGCAGCCAAGCGGAGTGCGGAGGCGCCATGGTGGGCAGGATGTCCCACGTTACTTGGCTTGAGGGCACTTTCGTGGAAACCATTAAGGGGTGGCAATCGGGGTGGTTCTACATCACCGAGCCGCGTGACCCCGAATGGGCAGCGGCCCCCGAATTCAGATCTGGCATCCCCACACGGCTCACCTCCTGGAAAGAGAGCGGTCGGACATGGGGTGATTCGGAGGAGCTGACCGGACTCCAAGCCTGCACCCAAAAGCTAGTGGACAAGAAGCTCAAGCTTGTCAACGTAGTCCAGGTCATGCTCATCCGTCAGATTCTCCCGTGCCAACGACGGGGCTTCAACATGTGGGAGTTCGATTCGGCGCAACACCAGACTTTGAGCGGGCTCTTCGAAACTACGTATGAAGATGTCTGGAAGGTGTTGTTCAAGGGCGCCGCCGCTACCGAAGATCGCGGATTCAGCTCGCAGCGTCTAGCTGACGAGGTAAGTGATTTTGTCCTTTACGGGACGCTTGTTTTCCATAGTTTGACTCTATGCGGGATCTAAACTCCCTTTCCTTTGACAGGACTAGCTGAAGAAGGCCGAACAGACTATCTGTCCGGCCCCATTGCCAGAGGACCCAGCGGACGCCCGCTTGACGAGGCTGCTGGCTCCGGCACCCCATGTGGTGCCGGAGAAGAAGGCCAAGAAGAAGGCCACGGGCACTCGGAAGAGTTCCCGTTTTTAGGTGTTATCGGATGACGACTCCGAGGCCGACTCCTCTCACAAAGGTGAGGAGGAGAAGAAGAAAGCCTCTCACCCGGCGGGGGGGAGGGAGGAAAAGGAAGGCCTCCCCAACGAGGGAGGCGGAAGGGTCCAAGAAGGGAAAAACTCTTTCCCCGGACTGCTCTGCCAATGCCAGTGAAGACGACGAGGACTGGCCTCCAAGGGCCAAGCCCCTGGCAAGATCGTAAGTATCCGGACTCCCGAATAACTTCATGGTTTTTCTTTTCGCCACATAATGTCTTTCTAATGCCACATACAACCCTGCAGTCCGCCCAAGGATGATCTTTCTGCTTCGTCGAGCGGGTCCTTAGGTGCGTCGGATATGGATTCTCTTCCAACCGCCTCCACCCCCCATGATGCGGACGATGCCGAGGTGGGATCCCGGGAAGGGACCCACCAGGAGGAGGAGGCCCCGGAGGTGTCGCAGGACAACCTCCCGGACTTTGCACCGGACTCGGCCCCGGAACCCATAGCGGCTCCGGAGTCCGGCGGGCGACCCCTTTGTAAGAAGGGCAAGACCGTGACGCCAGCAGCCTCCGTCCAACCGGAGGCGCCGGACAGCTTGCTGGAGGCGCTCAATGGCGCCTCCATCAAAGAGGAACACCGCACTGTTATGAGTGCGGTGATTCACAAGGTTCAGCTCGCCAAGAGCGGGCTGACCGAAGCCTGCAGCAGCCTTCTAACAGGCTTTGAGGGAAGAATTTTGATATATGTAAAATAGTACCGCATAGACAGTAGCCCCTGATGCTCGGTTCGGTGTTCGGAAAGAAAAGCCGGACTGGGGATCTAAAAAGATATACGCTGGAGTCATAAAAAATATGTCAATATGGGATTGCAGGCTGCGCTGCTGACCTCTGCCGCACTGACTGCGGAGGTCAATACTTTGAAGCAAAGCCTCGAGCGGTCCGAGAACGAGCTCGGCCGTGCCAAGAAGTAGCTCGAGGACAAGGAAGGTGAGTAACACCTAATTAAAGTTGTACCTTACAGAAAAGGATTTTGGTTGCAAGAAGAATGACAAGGATAATGTGGGTATTGCAGGGGCCACTAACGAGGTGGCGACCCTGAAGGAGGCGGTGTCCACGGACGAACGTAATGCGGCCGCGGAACGCACCGAGCGAGAGAAGCAGGAGGCGCGGGTGGCGGAGGTACATCAAGAGCTCTAGGCTCTCATAGAAAAACATGAGAGTTTGGAGCGTGACTCGAAGACTCGAGAGTCCGAGCTTGCGACGGCTCTTGAGAGTGCCAAAGCCGCTAAGGCCGAAGCCTATAAGGCCCTCCAGGAATTCGAGGCGGTGAAGAAAATAGCGGCGGGTAAAGCGTTTTTCATGCAAAGTAAGCATGTGAGTGTGAATTACATATCACTTATCCGAATTCGGAGCTCTCCAGGAGCGTTCGCAGATCTGCCCCGCAGCATGTCCGACGCTGCCGCTTTCTACAGGGCCGAGGAGGGGAGCTCGACGGAGAAGGTCTTCTGATCTCAGTATGCTGAGGCCGGACATCCGGTGCCCTTTAGCGACCAGCTGAAGCAGCTGGTCGAGCTCCACAAGGTGGCCGAACAGGCCATGAAGGGCCTCATAGTTCGGCTGTGGCCTAAGGAGGCCATGCCTGGGAGTTACTTCGTCCTGGTGCGGCGGCTGGTGGATGCGTGTCCGTTGGTAGAAGTTGTCAAGCACTCCGCCTGTATTGAAGGTGCCCGTCGGGCCCTTGCCCGCGCAAAGGTGCACTGGGGCAAGATGGATGCCCAGAAGCTTGTGACGGACGCGCCACCGCAGGGCAAGGAGCACCGCACGCCAAAGATGTATTATAAGAGTGTCCTGAAGGGTGCCCGCATTATTGCGGGTGAGTGCTCCAAAGATGTAATATTTGAGTAGACTCGCATTTTGTTATCCTGTGCGCTGAAAACTTAGTTCATATGCGCTAAGCAACGCTTGTTAATTTAAATTATTACCTTCTGTGCGGCTGTTTATCAAATGTGAGAGATGGCAAGTCGTCGGCTTCAGCCCCCATGACACGAGTGCTTGGGTGTTCAGGATAAACATGAGCACTCTTGTTCCCATTTTTGGGTCCATCTAGGGAGGCGCTCAACACAACGAACAAGGCAACCGGACTTATAATGCTTGAACACTCTCACTTAGCCATAGAATTCTATAATTTTAAATTTCGGTGAAGCCCCTAGTCTTCGGAAGGCTGAATTTGGGGCGCTATCCACGCCTGGGACGGACAAAGCCGGCTCCTCGCTCTAAGCGGCATAAGTCTTTAGGGACTCGCAAAAAACCTCTCGAACAGCGACCGGCTCTCGCCACATCATGACGGTCAGTTTTAGCTTTCTCCACTGAGGCGCTCGCCCAGCTCAACCGGGGCGCAATCGCAGTGGTTCTCCCAGTGCTACCTTAGCCGATACAACGGAACTTAAGGTACCAAAACATGGGAGCCGGGCAAACCCACTGGTGGAAAAAGGGCCTTTGGTCGCGGTTCGCAACTGCCATTAGTCGCGGTTGCGCAACCGCGACCGAACGGGCGCGACTAAAGGCCCCACCCTTTAGTCGCGGTTGCTTAAGAACCGCGACTAAAGGCCCGTCCACGTGGGCGCCAGGTGGCCGTCGGGGCGGAGGACCTTTAGTCGCGGTTCTTCTGACCAACCGCGACTAAAGGCCGCCGCAGGTTTAGGGTTTTAGCCCCCCCCCCCC
>NC_041385.1:821026688-821028480 GCF_002162155.2 Triticum dicoccoides
GGTCTGCCTCCATGTCGGCGGGGTGATGCTCCAACACATATCCATTAACGATGTGTGGGTCAATGAACCCAACATTATGGATGTTCCTTACTCTGCATTCCTTAATCTTCATTCTGCATGTATAATAGCGGACACAACAATATAGTTAGGACATATATATAGTGCAGGCAATATGAACGAGATGGGGTAGAAATAAATCACTTACAGAACGTAGCAACTGATGATAGATTTGTCGAGCTCGCGCAGATTGAAAAGCTGGAACAATTCACTCAGATGAATTTGTACATAGTAATGTTTGAAGTGATGCTCATATCTAACTTCCGCATAAATATATTCTTTGGCGTTTTTATTTTTTATGTAACCCTTGTACCATTTCAGCAGACCTTTCATTTGTGGAGGTAGATCCTGTTCCTGCGCAGGCTCGACGAGAGGCCCATTCTTCACATATGTAATTACTACCTCCTTCACTGGCGAGTCATCAAGGCCTAACAGTTCACGAAGAGTAATACCTAAGTTGGCCGCTTGTTCTCTGGCACTCGTTACAGTCAATCCATGTGCTGCCGTAGCTGCTATGATATCGGGGTCATCCGGACCGGCGGCTTTCACTATAAGCGGGGCAATCGATTGTTTACTTTGTTCCCCGAGCTGGGCAACTCGTTTCCCGCTTTTTTTACTTTCTAATTCCGTTTTCTCGGCCTCCTCCAAGGCTTTGTTCTCCTGGTTCTCCGCCCGCTCTTTCTTCTCCTTCAACGTGAGTGCCTGCCTACAAAGTTCACGTGCATAGTCGTCAGGCAGATTCTTCGCGGCTTGGGACGGTGTGCTCAAAAATGACTTAGCCCACTTCTTTTGCTCATCAGAAAATACTGGCTTGGGCTCGGGCTCTCTTTTCTTCTTGCAGTCCGCCTTCCATTTCTCATGATCAGCAGCCGCGGCCGCGGCAGTTTCCTCGGCACTACGTTCCCAAGGCCTTGTGGGGAGAGGCTTCAATGATGGCCCTGGTACCTTTGTGGTCTTAGGTACATAAGGGTCCGGGTTAATAATCCAGGACTGCTTCTGCTTCTTTGCCGGAGGTGGATTGGGGGGCGGCGTCTGATCACCCGCCGGACGAGGACTGGGGGGCGGCGTCTGATCACCCACCGGACGTTGTGGACTGGGGGGCGTCGGCTGACGTGACGGAGGTGTAGGTGAACCTCCACCACCGTAGGGGGGTGGACTTGTTGTCCTTGGCGCCTCGCCTGGAAACTTGATAAACTTCTTTTGCCATAGAATGAAATGGCGCTTGACATCTCCAAGTCTTTTCTCCCCTTCAGGTGTAGCAATGTCAATCTCCAGGTCCTCAAACCCTTGGACTATGTCCTCCACCGTGACACGAGCATAGCCATCTTGAATGGGGGTGTTGTGGTGGAGTGCTCCAGGTAAACATGGTAAAGCACTGCCGATGGCTACCTTCACGGACATGTTCCCGATAGGATAATACAGATGACATTCTTTCATCTCCTTTATATCGTCCACGGGGTAGCGAGGAGGCTCCGGTGCAGTAATTTCGACCACCAGAGGCTCCGGTGCAGTAATTTCGACCACCAGAGGCTCCGGTGCAGTAATTTCAATCGTCGGTGCATCTGCACCAGCCGGTGGGGCCTCCGTGGAAGCCACACTGCTTCTCCGCTGCTGGCTTCTGAGATCCGCTGGATGATCTTCATGCTGCGCCCGAGCTGCATCTCGTTCGGCTACTAGTACACTCACGGTTTTCTTCATCACATCCATTTCCGATGCCAACCGCGCCACAACATCT
>NC_041385.1:821028835-821032929 GCF_002162155.2 Triticum dicoccoides
GATCATCTCACAGACATAGTATGCACATAGATTGGTCCCCGCTGGCTGAATATCCTCACCATTCTTAGCCTTTGCCCTTTTGAATTCTAGCTCTTTTTTGAATTCACCGACCTTTGTATCTACGAACCGTCTCCAAACCCTACGAGGCAAAGAAAATTAAATGAACAAGAGAGTTATTAGTTACTTGATATTAGGAAATGAACGAAATAGGCCGATCGATATAGAGCGCAAATGAATGAAAATAATTACTTCTGCAGCATTCTTCTCATGTCGACCCAAAGCTTTGGATCCTTATTCAGAGAGTCGTGGACGAGACATTCTGAGGTGTCAACTTTAATTACTAGCAGAATCCAGTGGAACCTGCGGACACGATACATGCACAGTACGTCATGCATAACTCATCGATTAGCCGGCCACATACCATGCATGGAGTAAACAAAAGAGTATGTGCTCAAGACAGAAACACTCACCCAAAATGGTAAGGAAATAGAATATCACTTTTGAGTTCCTGCTTTGTAAGAAACTGCCACGGGTCTGCCTCCATGTCGGCGGGGTGATGCTCCAACACATATCCATTAACGATGTGTGGGTCAATGAACCCAACATTATGGATGTTCCTTACTCTGCATTCCTTAATCTTCATTCTGCATGTATAATAGCGGACACAACAATATAGTTAGGACATATATATAGTGCAGGCAATATGAACGAGATGGGGTAGAAATAAATCACTTACAGAACGTAGCAACTGATGATAGATTTGTCGAGCTCGCGCAGATTGAAAAGCTGGAACAATTCACTCAGATGAATTTGTACATAGTAATGTTTGAAGTGATGCTCATATCTAACTTCCGCATAAATATATTCTTTGGCGTTTTTATTTTTTATGTAACCCTTGTACCATTTCAGCAGACCTTTCATTTGTGGAGGTAGATCCTGTTCCTGCGCAGGCTCGACGAGAGGCCCATTCTTCACATATGTAATTACTACCTCCTTCACTGGCGCCTCATCAAGGCCTAACAGTTCACGAAGAGTAATACCTAAGTTGGCCGCTTGTTCTCTGGCACTCGTTACAGTCAATCCATGTGTTGCCGCAGCTGCTATGATATCGGGGTCATCCGGACCGGCGGCTTTCACTATAAGCGGGGCAATCGATTGTTTACTTTGTTCCCCGAGCTGGGCAACTCGTTTCCCGCTTTTTTTTACTTTCTAATTCCGTTTTCTCGGCCTCCTCCAAGGCTTTGTTCTCCTGGTTCTCCGCCCGCTCTTTCTTCTCCTTCAACATGAGTGCCTGCCTACGAAGTTCACGTGCATAGTCGTCAGGCAGATTCTTCGCGGCTTGGGACGGTGTGCTCAAAAATGACTTAGCCCACTTCTTTTGCTCATCAGAAAATACTGGCTTGGGCTCGGGCTCTCTTTTCTTCTTGCAGTCCGCCTTCCATTTCTCATGATCAGCAGCCGCGGCCGCGGCAGTTTCCTCGGCACTACGTTCCCAAGGCCTTGTGGGGAGAGGCTTCAATGATGGCTCCGGTACCTTTGTGGTCTTAGGTACATAAGGGTCCGGGTTAATAATCCAGGACTGCTTCTGCTTCTTTGCCGGAGGTGGACTGGGGGGCGTCGGCTGACGTGACGGAGGTGTAGGTGAACCGCCACCACCGTAGGGGGGTGGACTTGTTGTCCTTGGCGCCTCGCCTGGAAACTTGATAAACTTCTTTTGCCATAGAATGAAATGGCGCTTGACATCTCCAAGTCTTTTCTCCCCTTCAGGTGTAGCAATGTCAATCTCCAGGTCCTCAAACCCTTGGACTATGTCCTCCACCGTGACACGAGCATAGCCATCTTGAATGGGGGTGTTGTGGTGGAGTGCTCCAGGTAAACATGGTAAAGCACTGCCGATGGCTACCTTCACGGACATGTTCCCGATAGGATAATACAGATGACATTCTTTCATCTCCTTTATATCGTCCACGGGGTAGCGAGGAGGCTCCGGTGCAGTAATTTCGACCACCAGAGGCTCCGGTGCAGTAATTTCGACCACCAGAGGCTCAGGTGCAGTAATTTCGATCGTCGGTGCATCTGCACCAGCCGGTGGGGCCTTCGTGGAAGCCACACTGCTTCTCCGCTGCTGGCTTCTGAGATCCGCTGGATGATCTTCATGCTGCGCCCGAGCTGCATCTCGTTCGGCTACTAGTACACTCACGGTTTTCTTCATCACATCCATTTCCGATGCCAACCGCGCCACAACATCTGCTTCCCGATCCATCTTTCTCTTCCGGCTTCTGTAACCGTACGGGTCATCGTTCTGGGGGAACCCTATTTTCCACGGAATGTGCCCCATGCCTCGTACACGTCCTCCGTGTTCAGGATTCCCGAGGGCTTTTGTCAGCGCGTCGTTCTCTCTGTTGAACTTGATCTTCCCCTCTTGAGCATCCCTCATTGCATCAATAAGGGCTTGGGTGGGTTTAATTATTTTGCCCCGGTAAACACAGTCCCCTGTCTCCGGGTTCAGCGTTCCCCCATGCCCGTACCACCAGCTTTTGGCCCTTGGGTCCCATCCCTCCGTACCTGGACGGATTCCTCGCGCCCTCAGCTCGTTCTCCATCTGCTCCCACCTAGGCTCCCAAAGGCGATACCCTCCTGGCCCCATAATATGATTGTACTCCTTCTTAGCCGCATTTTCCTTATTTTTTTCGATATTTGAATGAACTGCTCCGATTTCTTTTGCTTCACAAATTCTGGCCAATCATGTTTCAGTTTCTCATATTGTCCTTTGAAATCCGGAGTCTTGTTCTGCTTGACAAAGTCATGGGCTAGATTTTGCTTGAATTTCCGGAATGCGTCGGCCATCTTATGAAGAGCGAACTGTTTGACTAGCCTCCTCCTCTCCTTGTTTTCCTCAATCTTGTTACCCTCCTCATCGAATTTGTTGTATTCCAGAGGTAGAACGAAATGTTCCATAAGCTTTTTGAAGCAATCTTTTTTTGTTCTCTTATCGACAAAAGTGAAACCAGCAATTCATGCCTTCTTTGGCTTATTCCACTCCTGGACGGTGATCGAGACGTTGTCTCTAACAATGGCTCCACATTGGTTGACAAACTTGGTGGCGTTCTTGCGGGGCTCCAGCGGCGTGCCGGTTGCACTGTCGACAACCTCGATGGTGCATGTTTCTCCTTGTTTCATCGTCTTGGTTGCGCCACGCTTTGACGACGTACTCGATTGTTTCGACGATCCGGCCGAGGGCTAAAATAAGAAAGAGAGTCGCGCGCATTAGTCCACACATATTTATTCAAATCAGTTAGTTTGTATCACCAGAGGCTCAATGTATATATATATACCTCGGCGCCGGAGGTGGTTGCTACTTCCATTTGAAGATCGTCGTTTATCGACGTTTGTTCGGCATCATCTTGCTGACGGCGCCCTTCATCTTCACCGTCAAGGTTCAGATAAGAAGAGATATCATCTTCTTCTTGTCCGGTCGGCACATATAGAATATCGCCGTTTATGATGCCGAACATATGTGCTTCACCGTCCGGATCATAGTTGTCCATAATCGGGTCAGCTCTATCGTCCGCCATTATGTCAGTCCTGAAAACATGTAGTAAAAACAAATTAATTAAGTGAAGAAGGGGGGCGGTGGCGGTGGCGGTGGCGAAAGGGAGGTGGCAAAAGGAGGGGGCGAGGAATGGGTGGGAGAGGGTGTCGCGGTAGAGCGCGAGACGGGGCGGTAGACGACGGTGTCACGGAGAGGGAGGCGAGGACAACACACATTTATAACCGCGCGCATCGCCGCCCCCCTCGCCGCCCCCTCTCTGTATATACGTTTTTTTGTTAATTATCCAATTTTACGGTTTTTTTTGTTAATTATCAAGTTTTAAGTTATTTTACCGTTTTTGTTAAACTAATTAACTAGTTAAAATTAAAAAGAACAAAAAAAAATTCTCTCTTTCTCTCTCTCTCTCTCTCTCTCTCTCTCTCTCGATCATCGCTCTCTGTACAGCGTTGAGGGCGGCGAGGCCGGCGGCCCGAGGTGGATTGGGGGGTGGCGTTGAGGGCGGCGAGGCCGGCCGGCGGCGTTGAGGGCAGCGAGGCCGGCC
>NC_041385.1:821035481-821051392 GCF_002162155.2 Triticum dicoccoides
CGAGCGTAAAATATTCTTGTGTTTCTCAAAGTACGGAACCACCAAGCTGGAATTGGTCAGTACAGTGTGGTGTGCTTCAGTCAGAGAATGGCCGTCCATACATGTCGTTGATTTCCTTCCGATCGTGCCTTTTCCACTTAGTCTCCCCTCGTGCCGCGATCGAGGAAGACCAATCGGCTTAAGGTCAGGAACAAAGTCAACACAAAACTCAATTACCTCCTCATTTCCATAGCCCTTGGCGATGCTTCCTTCTGGCCTAGCACGGTTACGAACATATTTCTTTAATACTCCCATGAACCTCTCGAAGGGGAACATATTGTGTAGAAATACAGGACCGAGAATGAAAATCTCTTCGACTAGGTGAACCAAGAGGTGCGTCATAATATTGAAGAAGGATGGCGGGAACACCAACTCGAAACTGACAAGACATTGGATCACATCTTTCTGTAACCGTGGTAGATCTTCTGGATTGATTACCTTCTGAGAGATTGCATTGAGGAATGCACATAGCTTCACAATGGCTACTCGAACATTTTCCGGCAGGAGCCCCCTCAAAGCAATCGGAAGCAATTGCGTCATAATCACATGGCAGTCGTGAGACTTCAGGTTGTGGAACTTTTTCTCCGCCATGTTTATTATTCCCTTTAAATTGGACGAGAATCCAGACGGGACCTTCATACTGCTCAGGCATTCAAAAAAAATGACCTTCTCTTCTTTGGTCAGAGCGTAGCTGGCACGACCTTGAAACCATTCCGGATGCCGGTCATCAGGGTCTTTCAAACGTTGCTGGTCCTGCCGTGCTTCCTTTGTATCATTTGTCTTCCCATACACGCCCAAGAAGCTTAGGAGGTTCACGCAAATATTCTTCATAACGTGCATCACGTCGATTGCAGAGCGGACTTCTAGGACTTTCCAATATTCTAGCTCCCAGAATATAGATTTCTTCTTCCACATGGCTGCGTGCCCGTCAGCTCCCTTCGGAACTGATTGTCGGCCAGGACCCTTTCCAAAGATGACTTTCAAATCCTTGACCATATCAAATACCTCAGCACCAGTGCGTTCCGCAGGCTTCGGCCGGTGATCTGCCTTGCCGTTGTAATGCTTGCCTTTCTTTCTTACTGGATGAATTTTCGGAAGAAATCGACGATGCCCAAGGTACACGTCCTTCTTACAATTTGGCAAATGTACACTTTCAGTCTCATGTAAGCAGTGCGTGCATGCATTGTATCCCTTATTTGACAGTCCTGAAAGGTTACTAAGAGCAGGCCAATCGTTGATGGTTACGAAAAGCAACGCTCGTAGGTTAAATTCCTCTTTTTTGTGCTCATCCCACACACGGACACCAGGTCTGCCCCACAGCTGTAAAAGTTCATCAACTAATGGCCTTAGGTACACATCGATGTCGTTGCGGGGTTGCTTCGGAACTTGGATGAGCACTGGCATCATAATGAACTTCCGCTTCATGCACAACCAAGGAGGAAGGTTGTAGATGCATAGAGTCACGGGCCAGGTGCTATGGCTGGAGCTCTGCTCGCCAAAAGGATTCATGCCATCTGTACTTAGACCAAATCTTATGTTCCTTGCGTCAGCTGCAAAATCTTTGAACTCTCTGTCGATCTTTCTCCATTGCGTTCCATCTGCGGTGTGTCTCAACTCCCCGTCCGACTTACGGTCCTCTTTGTGCCATCGCAACAACTTGGCATGCTCTATGTTCCTGAACAGACGTTTCAACCGTGGTATTATAGGAGCATACCACATCACCTTGGCGGGAACCCTCTTCCTGGGTTTCCTGCCCTCAACATCGTCACCAGGGTCATCGCCTCTGATCTTATAACGCAATGCAGTGCATACCGGGCATTCATTCAAATTCTCGTATTCACCGCGGTAGAGGATGCAGTCATTGATGCATGCATGTATCTTCAGAACCTCTAAACCTAGAGGGCAGACAACCTTCTTTGCTTCGTACGTACTGGCGGGCAACTCGTTATTCTTTGGAAACATATTCTTCAACATTTTCAGCAAGTTTTCAAATGCCGAGTCAGCTACACCTGCCTGTGCCTTCCATTTCAGCAAATCCAGTGTGCAACCCAGCTTTTTCAGACCGTCATCGCATCCAGGGTACAACAACTTTCTGTGATCCTCTAACATGCGATCCAAATTCTCCCTCTCCTTTTCAGTTTCGCAGCGTCTCCTTGCATCAGCAATGGTCCGACCAAGATCATCAACGGTCTCATCACGTGCCTCTTCTTCACCTTCACCTTCACCTTCCCCTTCACCTTCCCCTTCACCTGCCCCTTCACCTTCCCCTTCACCTTCAGCATGCTCCATGAAAGTATCACCGAAATGAGCAAGATAGCTTTCATCGATGAAATCATCCCCTTCTTCATCTTCTTCCATTATAACCCCTCTTTCTCCATGCTTGGTCCAACAATTATAGCTTGGCATGAAACCGTGCCGAAGCAGGTGCAGGTGAACTTCTCTTGAGGAAGAGTAACCCTTCTGATTCTTACAGTCAACACATGGACAGATAACAAAACCCTTCTGCTTGTTCGCATTAGCCACTACGAGGAAATCTTTCAAACCCGTAGTGAACTCGCGGGAGAGTCGGTTACCGTACATCCATTGCCGATTCATCTGCATTATTATAATATAAAATATATAATTAACCATCATGCATTTGTTAAAGTAACTAGCTATAAACAATAGAAATTAAACAATGAACAACACACATGCATATTTTATCAATGACACACATGCATGAAAGGTTCAAGTTGCTAACCGCGATCGAGGAGGAACCTCAAGTGTGGCTCCAACACTTCATATCATGTTTGTTTCACGCTGTTGGGCATTTCATCAAACACCTTGTGTGCATAAGAGGAACCAAAACCAAACCTACACCCCCTTGTGAAGAGAAGTGGCACCAAATGGCTAAGTGAGTGCGCTGAACTGGTATATATAGGGGAGGAGATTTAGTCGCGGTTGGCCAGGCCAACCGCGACTAAAGGCCTTTGGGCACCTTTAGTCGCGGTTGGCCAGGCCAACCGCGGCTAAAGCCCCTCACGTGCACCAGCTGGCCACCGAGCGCCCTGGCCCAAGCCTTTGGTCGCGGTTCGTCTGCCGAACCGCGACTAAAGACTTCATTAGTCGCGGTTCCTACAGTTTCGCGACTAATGGGGCTGGACGGAAGCCTCTTTTTCTACCAGTGACCCAACTATTGACCCAAGACATGATTTGGGGCCGATGCATATAATGCTATAAGTTCGGGGTGCCGCACTTGTGAAAGTGTTCGGACTTATCACACCATGATGCGGGAAACATAAGCCCCTGGTGTATTTAGCCGTACCAAAATGTACGGATGCGACATGTCACAAATGAACATATGTACAAGGAAGAAATGCAATTGGAAGCAAAAAGGTGTTGCATTACTTGTTCAAGAAAAACTGCTGTGAATGCACAACGATACAAATGGTGCGATAAGCAAGGGATGTGACTATTAAATATGTCCCCCTCCAGGGGTAGGCTGCGGAATGGTGTATAAAACAGATTTAATGCTCGTAATGGAGACCACCTGCATATTCGTTGTAGCCTTTCTCCTTCGCTGGCTGTTGCATCGAGAGTTCGGCAGGTCTGCTGCCGGACAGGGCCTCTAACGAACGGAGTCCTGTGGGTAAAAATAAAAAGGAAAAAGTAAAAAAGAACGACACACTTGAGAGCCACTGGTGTGGTTGAGCCGCATTCTCGGCCTATCGTGGTCGTGCCCCTCTCGCCATGCCCATGGTATCTCCAAAGCGTAGTGGTGTACGCGAAGGACCTGTCTTGAAATTTGGCAGGGGCTGGGGTTGGGGCCGCACTGCTACGCGTGCTCGGAACGTGCCAGGTGGTCTTGTTGTATGTTACTCCGGGCGCGTTTGGCCGTGTCCGGTCGCTTAACGGTCGGACTCGAGAATTGCCACTGTACTTCTGCCGCGAGAGCCGCTGTATGTTCCTCTGTTCGGAGAGAGCATTCAGTGTATCCGTTGACCGTGATGACTCCTCGAGGGCCTGGCATCTTGAGCTTGAGGTATGTAGTGCGGCACCGTGTTGAATTTTGCAAACGCGGTACGTCCGAGCAGAGCATGATAGCCGCTGCGGAACGGAACTATGTCAAAGATTAACTCCTCGCTTCGGAAGTTATCCGGGGATCCGAAGACCACTTCTAGTGTAACTGAGCCTGTACAATTGGCTTCTACACCTGGTATGACGCCTTTAAAGGTTGTCTTGGTAGGTTTAATCCTTGAGGGGTCTATGCCCATATTGCGCACTGTATCCTGATAAAGCAGATTCAGGTTGCTGCTGCCGTCCATCAGGACTCTTGTGAGGTGAAATCCATCGACGATTGGACCTAAAACCAATGCGGCGAATCCGCCGTGGCGGATGCTGGTGGGGTGGTCCCTTAGGTCAAAAGTGATCAGGCAGGAGGACCATGGATTGAACTTCGGGGCAACTGGCTCCATCGCGTATACATCCCTGAGTGCACGCTTCCGCTCCCTTTTGGGTATGTGTGTTGCGTATATCATGTTCACCGTCCGCACCTGTGGGGGGAAACCCTTCTGTCGTCTATTGTTCGGCGGTCGGGTCTCTTCCTCGTCATCGCTATGCAGCCCCTTGTCGTGTTTGGCAATTAACATGCATGCCTGCTTGAATACCCAACAGTCCCTGTTGGTGTGGTTAGCTGGCTTTTCGGGGGTGCCGTGTATCTGGCACGAGCGGTCGAGTATTCGTTCCAAATTGGACGGACCCGGAGTAGTTCTTTTGAATGGATTTTTCCGCTGACCGGGTTTAGAGCCTCTGAATCCGGCATTGACTGCCGTATCTTCACTATTATCGCCATTAATGCGGCGTTTGTTTTTGTTGCGACGCGACCTGCCATTACAGTCCTTGATATCCGGACTGCCAGAATTTTTGCTGAGGTTGTTGCTGCGTGCTAGCCAGCTGTCCTCACCCGCGCAGAAGCGGTCATGAGTGATGTGAGGGCTGCCATGGATTTTGGCTTTTCCTGTCCCAGGTGCCGGGCAAGCCACTCGTCGCGGATGTTATGCTTGGAGGCCTCTGCATCCGGACAGTCGACGATTTGGTTTTTCTTGGTTAAGAACCGTGTCTAGAATTGTTTGGCCGATTCGTCTGGCTGCTGAATTATGTAGTATACGTGCCTTGGAAGTTATCGAGGAATGCGGCTTCCAGGTCTTCCCAACTCCTGATTGACTCTGCTGGCAAGGTGTTAAGCCAATGCCAGCTGGTCCTTTAAGCTTGAGTGGGAGATATTTGATGGCGTGAAGATCATCACCGTGCGCCATGTGGATGTGAAGGAGATAGTCTTCGATCCAAACCGCGGGGTTTGTTGTGCCATCGTAGGATTCAATGTTCACGGGTTTAAACCCTTCGGGGATTTGATGATCCATTACTTCATCTGTGAAGCATAGTGGGTGTGCGGCGCCTCTGTACTGGGCTATATCACGACGGAGCTCAAAAGAGCTTTGTCTATTTTGTTCGGCCCGGTCGGACTTACTGTGTCCGGCGCGATGGTTGTCGTCACATATCATGGGGCGCCCACGCAATCCATAGATCGATCTTGATTGTCTTGTCTTATCCTCCAATATATCTCGCAAGTCCGGAGCGTTTCCCTGTGGCCTTGTGCTTTTCGAGCGATGCCGGGGTACGATTCTAGTGAAGGGCCTAGAGGCCTCTCTGTCGCGACAACGGGGTGGTCGGTCGGCCGTATTGTCTGCTGGTGATGTAGGTTCATATGCCTCCTCCTCTAATCGGGGGAGCAGCTTGCGTTTAGGGTAGCTTTTGGAGGGGCGTTCGAGCTCATGCTCTTCGGTCGCGAGGACTTCAGTCCATCTGTCGGCTAGCAGATTTTGATCAGCTCTAAGCTGTTGCTACTTTTTCTTGAGGCTGTTTGCCGTGGCCATAAGCCTGCGTTTAAAACGCTCTTATTCGACGGGATCCTCAGGCACGACGAATTCGTCGTCGTCGAGGCTCGCCTCGTCTCCGGACGGAGGCATATAATCCTTTACCTCTTCTTCCGCCGCTCTCTCATGAGGGCTGGCGTCTCCGTCCTCCTGTGCTAAATTTTGCTGGAGGGGGTTGTCTTCGGCACTGTCTGGGGTGTTATTATCTCTGCTGCCAGAATCTTCATTCTTGCTGTGGCGGGATTTAGAGCGGCGCCGCTGACGCCGGCGCTTGGGCTGTTTCTTGGAGGGGTCATCCTCTGCTGTTCGTTCGCCATTCCCATCCTTTGGGATATCCACCATGTATATGTCATATGATGAGGTGGCTTTCCACTGCCCGGTAGGCGCTGGTTCTTGTTCGTCTCCGGCATCGTCGTCCATACCGTCGATGTCTTCGGAGTCGTAGTCTAGCATGTCGGTTAGATCGTCGACAGTTGCTACTAAGTGGGTGGTGGGTGGGCTTTGAATTTCTTCGTCGTCCGCATCCCAACCGTCCTGACCGCAGTACGGCCAGGGCTCTCCTGATAACGAGAGATGCTTTAGCGAACTCAAGATGTCGCCAAAAGGTGAGTGTTGAAAGATGTCCGCCGCGGTGAACTCCATGATCGGCGCCCAATCGGATTCAATCGGAGGGGGCGTGGGAGGTTCGGAGTCTGGCAAGGAGTCCGGCACCTCGGAGTCACGAGCTTCATGAGGGACAAGGTCAGTGTTTGGCTCTATCGCCGTAGAGGTTGCAGCCCCCAAGGCGGTGTCTAGCCATCCGTCCTTGATTTGCGTGGCCGGCTCCAAATTGAAGGTCGAAGCGGGCTCGAGTGCGGCCTCCAGGGTACTGTCCGGCTGCAGAGCTAAATCATGCCCGTCGTGACAGTGCGGCGCGCTTGGCTGTGGCTCGAATCCGTCGAAGATCAAGTCCCCGCGGATGTTAGTCGTGAAGTTCAAACTTCCAAATCTGACCTGACGGCCAGGGGCGTAGCTTTCGATCTCCTCCAGATGGCCAAGTGAATTGGCCCACAGTGCAAAGCCGCCGAATACGGAGATTTGTCCGGGGAGGAAGGTCTCACCCTGGACTGCGTCATTGTTGATGATCGAAGAAGCCATCGAGCCTATCGGTGACGACACAGAGGAACTCTCAATGAAAGCACCAATGTGCGTCTAGGCCCTCCTCGCCGAAGTCGTTTTTGAAGGGTTTCCTCATAAATGAGGTTTAATCCGCTGTCGCCATCCATGAGTACCTTGGTAAGACGAAAGCCGTCCACTATCGGACTGAGGACCAATGCGGCTGGTGCTCGAGTTGTTCGGAATTTAGGTTCATCGCTGGCATTGAAGGTGATAGCCGTGTCGCTCCATGGATTTGTTGTTGGTACTTGGTAGACTTCGGCGACGCTGCGGATTGTTCGCTTCCGCATATTATTTGATGCGAAAGTCTCGAAGACTGTTAATACCGTACTGGTACTGCTGGGCTGGTTGCCCGGGGCTAGAAAGCCTTCGCCACTTTTGGCCACCTGCCGTAGTATCCAACATGCTCGAAGGCTATGTGTTGGAGTGGCGCCCTCCGTACTGTGGATTTTGCAGGGTCCGTTGAGCCATCCCTCCAGTACGGTTCCGTGCCCTTTAGGTTTTTTTTTGCTTTTTGGTTTTTAATCCCGGTGCTTGAGCATGACGCACCCTTTTATTTCGGACTGGGGTTATATTCAGGGCCGGATTGTCCCAAAACCTGGTTTCGGTTTTCCAGGCACTCTCCATCGCCCAGTATTTTTGTACAATGGTCCCTAGGTCGGCGAAGCGTGTAACTTCGGGACGACTTATGGTGTTTATGATTCCCTTGTCCGTGCAATTGTTGCAGAAAATTGAAATCGCGCTTTCTTCACGGCAGTCCTTTATCCTGTTCATAACCAGGAGGAATCTGGGCCAGCAATGATGTACTGTTTCATCGGGCTCTTGCCATATTTGAGATAGATCGCTTATGTTTGGGTGGGCGGGTGGAATTAAGTTCGGAACCCCGCCCGATCTGAGGCTCAAAGGCTAAGAAGTTTCCGGATTTGGAAGCTTGGTTTGTTGGATGCTTTCCAACAAATCTAGTCCGATGCCTGACTTTAGGTTCAGTATTTGATTGACGTCCGTCCCTCCGCGGGAATCCGGCATGGAGGGATCGGGAATCCGGACATAGCTGGTTTTTAACATAGAAGAAGGGTCGCCGCATTGTTCCTCTACCACAACAACGTGGTGGGTAGCCTGGGGAGAGTTAATTTCTCTCAGATCGGTTTTAAGCCCTATCTGATCGTAGTCTGTAGCGACTCCCAGGGCGGCGATACGATCCAAGAGCTCGTTTACGGAGGAGAGCTCCATCGGATCTAGCTGCTCGGTGAATTCCGAGCTGACGTGAAGATCGCTTTTGATGAACTGAGAGGTCATCGTCAGAGCGGTGGCCGAACAGGCGGTCATAAGAAAACCACCTAGCCGGATAGTTTGGCCGGCGGCCAAAGCTCCCTTGATGACGGTGCCGTCTTTAAAGACGGGAAAAGGCATCCTTCCTGATTGCGACGACACAGAGGATCTCTCAATGAAAGCACCAATGTCGGTGTCAAAACCGGCGGATCTCGGGTAGGGGGTCCCGAACTGTGCGTCTAGGCGGATGGTAACAGGAGACAAGGGACACGATGTTTTACCCAGGTTCGGGCCCTCTTGATGGAGGTAAAACCCTACGTCCTGCTTGATTAATATTGATGATGTGTGTTACAAGAGTAGATCTACCACGAGATCAAGGAGGCTAAACCCTAGAAGCTAGCCTATGGTATGATTGTTGTTCGTCCTACGGACTAAAGCCATCCGGTTTATATAGACACCGGAGAGGGCTAGGGTTACACAGAGTCGATTACAATGGTAGGATATCTACATATCCGTATCGCCAAGCTTGCCTTCCACGCCAAGGAAAGTCCCATCCGGACACGGGACGAAGTCTTCAATCTTGTATCTTCATAGTCTTGGAGTCCGGCCGATGATGATAGTTCGGCTATCCGGACACCCCCTAGTCCAGGACTCCCTCAATGGTCAAGAGATGGTGGTGGCTGACCATGGGCAAGAGATGGAGGTGGCTGAGGATGACCTAGCAATGGTCGTGCCTGAAGGTGGTCTCGCGATGGTGGTGGTGCCTGACAATGACCACGCACCGGTGGTGGCGCCGACGATCCCACAGCTGGGCGACATGACCACGCCAATTGTGGTAGAAGACTACATCCCACTGCCTCCACTGCCTCGCCACTCTTGGCGCATCAGGCTGAGGAAGGAGAAGGAGAAGAACAATGCATGAGAACTGAACTTTGTCAGGTATGTCAGATCTCCAAAATGATATATATATACTTAGTTACCTATGTTATCTCTAATATGCTTAGTTTCCTATAGGTTAGCTTCATTTTACCTAAGTTGGCTCTAATATGCTAACTTAGAGCTTATATGCTTAGTTTCCTATAGGTTAGCTCCAAAATAACTTATGTTAGCACAAAATGATCAAGTTTACATAATAAGCTTATAGTCTTTTTCTTATTCTTCTTTTTCAAAATGACATAGGTTAGCTTCATTTTACCTAAGTTGGCTCTAATATACTAACTTAGAGCTTATACGCTTAGTTTCCTATAGGTTAGCTCCAAAATAACTTATGGTAGCACAAAATGATCAAGTTTACATAATAAGCTTATAGTCTCCTTCTTATTCTTCTTCTTTTCCAAAATGACATAGGTTAGCTTCATTTTACCTAAGTTGGCTCTAATATGCTAACTTAGAGCTTATATGCTTAGTTTCCTATAGGTTAGCTCCAAAATTACTTATGTTAGCACAAAATGATCAAGTTTACATAGTAAGCTTATAGTCTTCTTCTTATTCTTCTTTTTTTTGAAAATTCTTCTTATTCTTATTCTAGTGTTCTTCTTCTTCTAGTATTCTTCTAGTCTTCTTCTTCTTCTTCTTCTAACTTCTTGTTTATCATTTTGCAGATTTGATTTAATTCACGGAAGCTTGCATGGATGGAGTGCTTCTTTTCCATTTGTGTTTTTATTTTGTATCAATGTGAAACTTTTGTGAATTGATGGATAACGGTGTTGGATGAACAATGTGAAACTTTTCTAATATGTAACGATGGAACTATGTGTTGGCTATGTATGTATATATGATGAAACTTGTGTATTGGCTATGATTGTTATATGGATGCTTGTTGTATATATATGTGTTCGATATCTCATATGTGAAATAGTGACCTGAGATTAAGAAAAAAAGTTAAAAAAATTGTTACTAATGGCGCACTACCATGTGGTGCGCCATTAGTATAGCAGACTCTAGTGGTGCACTGTGGGCAAAACTAATGGCGCACTGCATGGTACGCCATTAGTATACCAGATACTAAGTAAAAATAATAGTGGCGTGATACTAATGGCACACCGGTAGTGTGCCATTAGTAGGCAAAACCGGTGCGCCATTAGTAGACCTTTTCCTAGTAGTGTCAGTGCTATCTTGATGTAGGGTGTGGCGTGGAAGCAGAGTCTCTACTCTCTCGTCATGATGTTCTGTCATATAAGGTATCTGTTCGGTCGATCTTCAGAAAAAATTAGTCACAATAATATTTATTGGTGTTTTTATTATGACCAGCTGCCTGAATGCAAAACGATGGAAGAAAATCCTGCAAATGGAAAGGCTGCTGCCGGGTACACCTATGGCCGCATAGCTAGAGGCGTGGTCGAGGGATTCGCTGACTTTGACCCGCTGTTTGGAGTGGTTGAAGAGGTGCTGTCTGATGGCGACGCCGCATCGAGCTGTGTGTGCTCCGCAGTGGGAGGCGTGCTAGGGAAACGTTGCGACCGGACTGGTGAGGACGAAGAGGTGGACAGCCATGGCACAAAGAGGATGAAGAAACTGTACCGAAGGGCCAATGGCCGTACTTTATTAGATTGAAGGAAAAGAATACAGCATGGGAAACAGCCTAGGAGAACTAGAGCTGAAACCCAAAAGAACACAAGCTCGTCAACGCAGGGGAGACAGAGAGCATTATAATCAGTCCGTTACCAGGACTACATCTAGGCAGAGAACTGATTATCCTTCGCCAGCTTCCAGATAGGCTCAACCCTCGTTCTCGCCGCACGAGTAGTGGCCAATGAGATACAGAACAGACTAGGCTTATGTCGCCAAGTCGCTGATACAGCCGGCTGATCTCCATATGTGTATATCTTCCAAGACAAGGTCCCGAACCCTGTCAGGAGTGCTCGCCGCATTATCGAAGATCCTTGCATTTCTTTCCTTCCAGATCCTCCAATGAAGAAGGATGGCCATAGTGTCAAAATTACGCCTCATTTGCTTGGGGATCCCCGCCCTAGCCTTCAACCACCAGTCTTCCGTGGTGCTGAAGTTGAGATCAGGAGTCTGAAAATCAGCTCGTGCCCAATCCCTGAACCTCGCCCAAACCTGAATACTGAAACTGCAGTGAACAAATAAGTGCGAGCAAGTTTCAGGTTCAGAGGAACACAGGGGGCAAACTCCGTTGGATGGCCAGTTCCTTCTTTCTAAATTATCAGCCGTCAGACACCTTCTATGAACAGCAAGCCACATAAAAAACTTGCAGCGTGGCGGCGCTTTGGATTTCCAGATTGGCTTATAACAAGCAAACCGAGTGTTCCCTAAGAAGAACATCTGATATGCACTCTTCACCGAAAACTGCAGGTCATGTGTCAATTTCCAAATCGGTCGATCCCTCATTCCCCTGGTTAATGAAGTGTCTTGAATAAGATCCCAGACCCTCAGGTATTGGCCCATGGCCATGAGAGACAAACCTCCAGATATGTCGCTGATCCAGGCCTTGTCTTGCAAGGCCTCACTTACAGATCTATTTTTGTTTTTGACAAAGGAGAGCAAAGCTGGAGCCAACTTAGCAATTGAACGGCCATCAGGGAGCCAGTTATCCGTCCAGAACCTCGCGGACTCGCCGTCACCCAAGCTGATGTGACAGGCCGCGGAGAACATGGCCTGCACCTCCTTCTCCGTTTCATCTTGGATCAGCTGCCACGGTCTCACTTCAGAGTCCCAATGTAACCAAGGCCACTTGCATCTTAGAGCGAAGCCGAACCACTTCAAGTTAATAATACCGAGCCCTCCCACCTCGAGAGGCAAACAAACTCTAGACCAAGGCATCAGACAACGACCACCATTGATCTCCTCCTCCCCTTTCCATATAACCCTCGACATCGCCTGTTAATGATCTTAATGGCCCATGCCGGCATGGGAAGCACAGCCATCAGATGAATAGGCAAGGCCATGAGTACCGTGCGAGTTAGAGTCAGGCGGCCCGCAGCAGCTAGCATCCTCGGCTTCCACCCCTTCAATTTATCCGAGAACTTGTCAATGAGCGGAAGCAGATCTTGACGTCGCAACCGATAGATGGTAAGAGGAAGGCCCAGGTATCGTATAGGGAATTGCTGCCTCCTGCACTGAAAGTGCTCCTCCACCACCGCGGCTACCCCTTCGTCGCAATGGATAGTGGTGATCGTGCTCTTTTGCATATTGATTCTCAGACCCGTGGCCTCTCCAAGGAGCTTTAGAATAGAGGATATGATTTGAAGGTCTGTGTGAACTGGCCTGAAAAACAGCACTGCATCATCTGCAAATATGGAAGCCCTCGGCATCTTCGGATTGCACCCAAAGTCAGAGAGCAGCCGGTGTTGCACCGCCCATTGCAACATGCCATGCAGCGTGTCCATGGCAAGGATGAAAAGGGCAGGTGATAACGAATCTCCTTGCCTAACTCCCTGACCCAAGGAAAACGGTTGACTTAATTCTCCGTTGATGAGAACTGACGAAGATGCAGTGTATAGTAGACCACAAATCCAGGAGCACCAGCGTCTTCCAAAGCCTCTCATCCTCAACACCTCAAGGAGGAACTCCCAAGATAAAGTGTCAAACGCTTTGGAAATATCAATTTTCATTAACACCGCTGACTTACGCTTCTGATGGAGCCATCTAGCTGTGTTGCGCACGAACTTGAAGTTTTCATGCATGTTGCGCTTGCAGATAAAAGCACTCTGAGCCTGTGATATTAGAGCTGGGAGAAAAGGTGCCACCCGAACCGCAAGCACTTTTGCAAAAATCTTGGCAGCCCCATGAATCAGATTGATGGGTCGAAAGTCACCCATCTCCAGAGCCTCTGATTTTTTCGGCAAGAGAGTTATGATGGAAGAGTTCAGCTCACCGAAGGAGAAGAAGCGTCCATCATACAACGCCTTCATAAAGGCCATAAAATCCTTCGCAATGATTTCCCAGCATCTCTTGAAGAACAGTCCAGAAAACCCATCCGGACCCGGAGCTCTATCCGAGGGCATGTCCATGATAACCTTCTTGACCTCCTCCTCCGTGAACGCACCTTCCAGACTATTTGCCATCTCCGGAGAAAGCTGCCCCAAGTTCAACTCTTCAAGACAGATAGTGTGACCTCGGCGGTCCGGAGCGCCCATCAAACTACTGAAGAAGCTTCTAGCCAAATCCAACTTGTCCTCTATAACCGTTGCTGTCTGGTTACCCGCTTTGAGATACGGAAGCAAGTGTTTTCTGCGTCTCCCATTAGCCTTCATGTGGAAGTACTTGGAGTTTGCATCCCCCTCCTTAAGATCACGCACCCTCGCGCGTTGCCGAAGGCGCACCCTTTCCAGGGAGGCAAAAGCCAAACATTTTCCCTTTAGAAAAGCTTTCAGCTTGCGTTCCTCCTCCGACAAAGGCCTGACCTCTTGTGCCGTATCCAGTCGCAAAATGACTTCGCTCGCAATCTGGAACTGAAGATTAAGACGGCTCATGCTCCTCTGACCCCAACTTCTTAATGCTTTCGCCGTGCGCTGCAACTTGATACTCAGAATCTTCATCGGGTCACAACCAAGAACTTCCTGTCCCCAAGCTTCCTTAACTACGTCCAAGAACCTTGGAAGTTTGCACCAGAAATTTTCAAAGCGAAAGCGGCCAGCCCGCGGCCTAGCGGCTGAACAAGCGAGGAGCAAGGGCGTGTGATCTGAAATATTCGAGCTTAGCGGTAACAGATCACTAATGGGGTGAATATCCTCCCAATCGTTGTTGAAAAACACTCTGTCCAGCCTCGCCATTATAGATTGCTCCTGCTGGTTGCACCAAGTGTACCGCCTACCCATCAAAGGCATATCATGAAGCCCGAGTCTGTTTATGGTGTGTCTGAATTTGGAAATAAGCCTCCTGTTCCCTCTCCCAGAGCTGCGCTCAAGCTCAGAGCATACCAAATTGAAATCACCCACAACGATCCACGGCAAGCGCACTTGATCACCAAATTGTACCATATGCTCCAGAAACCTTATTTTGTCATTGTCACCCTGAGGCCCATAAACAGAAGACACCAGCCATTCTTTGCCGTCTTCCAAGGACACAACTTGTGCCGAGAGCATAAATTCATCCTTTTGAACATTGAAGACTCGCAACTTATCAGATTTCCAGGCCATCATCATGCCACCCCTCGTGCCATCCGCTGGCAGAAAATCAAACCCATCAAAAGCAGGGCCCAAAGTCTCGCAAACCACAGTGGCATCCAACATTGCCATCTTAGATTCTTGAAAACAAACTAAAGAAACATTGTAGGACTGAGTGAACAATCTGATCGAGCACCTTCTAGCAGGGTTATTAAGCCCCCTAACATTCCACACTAACATACCTAGTGACATAGCCATAACATAAACCCAACGACCACAGCAACCCCGCACTCACACCTAAGCACCACATGGCTCCACAGCATCAGGAAGGGAGAAAGCACCAAAACCTGGCTGCATTGGTTCGTCAAAGTCCACTTCTCCAGGGGCAAAGAGAGCGATGACCGCTTTGACATGATGAGGCGCCAGCGGCTTGTCGAACAACTTGATGTACTCATCTAGAGCTTCGTCAGAAACTTGTTCCTCCTTCTGAATAACTCCCATCTGTCGAAGCAGGACAGTTTGGGCACGCTGCACCGGCCCCATCTTGCGGGCACCAGCTGCCTTGCACAGCCGGGCACTTCTCCTTGGTGTGAAATTAGGCGGTAGCGGTTTCTTCCTGCGTGCTGGTGCAGACACCGAAGGCCTAGGCCCCAGTATGGATGGATCAGGTGTACGACCAAGTCCTTGCAAAAGCGTCTCCTCCGCAGAACTAGGACCGGCCACTGTAGCTTGCAATTATTGTGATAGGTTGATCGTTTAGTGAGTGTGGTTATAGCTCGTGACTTTAACTCATCTTGTGTTGTGGTCTCCTATTTGTCTTAGAAATTTATAAGTTCTGCGGTGCTATAATGTTTAGTGAAGTATCTAAAATATTTTTTTCAGAGTTTAAAATTGCAAAAAATATATTGGCGTTTTTTGGAAGTATGTTGCGAAATAAATTGCTAAAATTTATTAGAAGGTGAAATGGAAATATAAATTTATTAAATAATAATGATTATGTTGGAACGGAAGATTAGTAAGTCCTGTTATAGGTCGAAATGTGTGAGAGGGGATAAAAAATTTGATCAGTTATTGGATGGATGATGTCGTGCGGTAGGTATTTTTTTCCGTATTTGATACTGGATTGTGCGGGTTACACACAATCATACCTCCAAGTGTGTGGCAACTTAGGTTTGGAAAAGATGCTTGCGAAACAATTTAGGTGACCGGAAAACCTCTGTCCAAAGAAACATCTGTGCATTAGATAACGATACATTATAGAAATTGATGTGATTGTGGTGGTTACCTCTTTCAAACGATTACATCATATCCGACGACACCACGGCCTCATGCTGACACCACGGCCACATGTCGGTGGTACTTAAATGATTACATGGAGTTGAAACTGCTGTCCTCCACATGTGTTGGATTCCATAGCTCCTATGAATTATGTGACTATATTGAGAGCAAAAATGTCATCAGCAAAATT
>NC_041385.1:821051423-821051792 GCF_002162155.2 Triticum dicoccoides
ATTTCATGACAACGATAATCTTAGGTGGCAGATGGCCGAATGTTATTGGCGAAAACATAATCCGTATTTTAGGTCTTTGTGATAACTCGTTGGTAGGTAGCCGAATCTGGGTGGCGTTGAGTCCGCTAGGGTGCGGTTGGCCTTCGGGTGGGGTTTGATACCACCGGGGGAGGGCAACCGTATTGGGCATAATCTCAATATATGGGTGATGTCTGTTTTTGATAAATTATATCGTGAGCAAGTGCCATGTCCGGCCTCTTCCTTGCCGCCATTATCGATCATCTCTTCGTCTTGCCCCGTGTCATCATTGCCTGCCCCGTCGGCATCCTCAACATCGTCATCCTCATCTTCAGTTATCCACCGAGTATA
>NC_041385.1:821052950-821061859 GCF_002162155.2 Triticum dicoccoides
AAAAACCGCGCTACTACTACAGCTTTAGCAATAGCGCTGCTAGCGATACCGCGCTGCTACTAAATGGAGGTGAGGGGGCACTCTCGGTCGATATTTGTAGCAGCGCGTGTTACACAGAGCGCGCTACTGCTAAACACTTGTCAGTAGCGCGTTTTCCACACCCGCGCTACTGCTAATTAGCAGCAGCGCTCCTTTTTTAGCAGTGCTGCTGCTAAGATTCTGTGTATAGGGTTTTCCCTAGTAGTGTCGGCGTCATCGGCATGGGTGGCAACGAGAGATTTGTATCATTCGTTCTTAACAAAACGGTCTACAGACAACATAAATGGTTTATGACGTGCTATGAGAGTTACAACTAATGAATTAGAATGGGATAAAATGACGAAAAAAATTTAGCCAGTACCGTTGGTGATAGCAAGGAAATCAACATTGTCAGATAGTAAGTGGCTATATATAACTTAATAAATTAGATCGTGAATTTTTTTGTCTAAAATACATCCGTACTGTAAAAATAAAAAATCAATTAGTTGGGAAAGAACAAAAAACGTTGTCCTGAAAACACGTGTCGCCTCACAACACGTCCGACCGCAAAATCTACGCGTTTGGATATATTCGAAACTCCTGGTTGGGACCAGTAGTCGGAATGTTCGTTCACTGCTGGTTTGTGCGCGACATGTCATTTGGTCTGCGAGCATGGACGAGGCCGAAACAAAAGGCTCTGGCTGCTGTACCGTTGCATGCGATATGGCAGCAGCAATAAACATGGGCGTGTGGTGGGTGGGAAGCAATGCACACTGTGCGTCAGCGTGGAGAGGTGGCTTAGTGAGATCCTGCAAAATCTAGCCGGCTATCAATACCGATGCATGCTGTGCCAGAGGAGGGGGCTGCTCGTTCCTGCCCTCCATTAATACATCCCCACCCCGACCTCCTCTTTCTCCCTCCTCTCTTATTACCACCAGCTGCCTTCTTCAAGACGAACACCATTGCTCATAGGTACTTGCTGTGCACTGCTAGGGAGAGAGTGTAAGGTAGCTAGCGGGGGAGGAGAGAGCAGGGTAGCTAGTTGGAGATGAGGAGGGGGTTCTTTGGCCCGGCCAAAGACGCGGCGAGGAGGCGTGTCTCCGCTCCACGAGAGCATTCGTCCGGTGGGGGTGTGGGTGCTGTTGTTGACGCCGACATGGCCGACGACTTCGTCCACGTCGAGGGGGCGACCGGAGAAGAAGCCATGCAGGCGGCTGACACTCTCCCTCCGCGTCGAGGAAAGGTAATGACATCCTACTCTCTTGTACATCTTCTCCGAGCTCAGTGCAACTGGGATGCTCCACTAGTGCAACTGGGATGCAACTGGGGGAGGGTGGCATGGCTGCCCTCCTGGCGCTAAAACCGGGTGGAAACACCGACCGTGTCTTCTGCTTGTGGTTTCTCTCGAAGATCGATCCAGTTACAATGAGGTTGGATCTTGGGGATGGTCATTTTAGGGATATAAATGCACGAGAAGTCCGTAGTATACTTGGACTAGTTGGAGGTGGTGGCCGCAATCGTGTTTTACGTAGGATGTGTTTCCGTAATAGACTAGAGGTGCTTGAGAGAGTGCACGAGCTGCTTGGGAATGATTATGCAAAATGTGCTTCTATTTCGATTTTGCGTTTGAAGAAGATTCTTCAAAATGCAAGAAGAGAAGTAATTACTCCGACAGTTAGGAGAAAAATAAAGGTCGCATATACAATGTTAGCGTTCTCAACATTCCTAGCCCCTCAAGATCCGTATGCCAAGGTAGCGGACGAGATTTTGTACATGGTTCAGTTCCCGGATGAAATAGACAAGTACGATGTAACGGAGTACATCGTAGAGGGTCTCAGACACGGCACTAGACGTGCATGCCGCAGCCTCGAGCGTGGCCACGCAAGAATCGTCCTTGAAGGGTGCATGCTAATCCCTCAGGAAATACTTGCGTTGAACAGCAAAACAACAAATAAACTTTTCATCGGTTTGTTTGGGAGAGTACTGAGCTTTGCTTCTATCAAATACCAGATTCTATTTTGCGATTCTTGCGAGTATTTGCCGAGCGAGATCAGTAAACTGAAGCAAACTTGGTTTCCGAGTGAGGGCGCGTACATTCTCCGAGTGAGGGCGCGTATATTCTTGGTTTTATTAATAGTTTCTATAAATGGAAAAAATCAAATGTGTAATTAATGTTGCTGCCGTTCGTGCGCAGGGGCAAGAACATTCGGAAAGCTGCATGGGAGCTGGTGGTGGCCATGGAGCGGTACCAACAGAGATGCACAGCTCTGGTGCTGATCACGACAGCGATGCAGGGAGTACTGGAGGTGGGGTGGGTGGAGAACCAGGTCCTGATATGGAGGCTTTCAAAAAGATGGTAACTACCAGTGCTGATACATACATTGTTTAGGCACAAAATGTTCTGCCTTGAAATCGAAAAACTTTGTTCATCTATTAATGCTATGTGTTTGACAGGTAAGTGATATAGCTGAAAGAGTGCTGCAGCAACAGATGGCCATGATTGATGCGGAGACTGACTACAAGTTGATGACGCTGGGGAAGGAAGTTGAAGCTTCTGAGAGGCATAGCAGAAGCCTGCGTGCTCAGATGGACGCAGTCATAGCAGAAGGGAATCGCAGGCGCATGCATATGCTCACCAGGGGGATCGTTCAGGAAGTGAACAATGGTTTGCGTGATGCATTCCAGCTAGCAGGGGCAGGAAAACCATGGTTCTACGGCCTTGAGCAGAAGATGCATTATTAACTGCAAGTTCTTATTAACTTGTTCGTAACTATATATGTTTGATGCTCTAGTAATGTCTATGTTTTGCAGTTGAGAAGGCTCTGTCAGGGATGGACGGTGCGTTTGTAAATGGGGATCGACACATGTACAACCATAACTACCATGGAACACGTTACTCTGGTAAATAATGGCAATTATGTACTAATGTTTCAAATAGTACAATTTTTTTTATTCAGCATCAAGAAAAATGCATTGTTCGTTTGAATGGCAATCTAAACTGATGAAAATAATGCTGCGTGCAGGGGCGCGAGCGATGCGTGACAACAAGGGGAAAGGTGATAAAAATTCAAATTTTGATTTATGTCCTTCACCAAAAGGATGTATTATGCATGATCTATCTTGGTTTATAAATGTTAATATATATATATCCATACTTCGCTATGAAAAAAAGATTTCTGATGATATGTTGTTTTGTTTAGCATGCATACAGAGATTTTCATAATAATTAATTGCACCTAACTGGTTTTGAGTCAGTAAATTGCTTTTCATAGCACCCCTAGTAGCAGAAAAAAAAATAATTGCAATTATTCGATAATCCAACTTTGTTTACATGTGCAAAACAAGAAGACATTGTCTGGATTAGCAACATGGAGTCACATGAAAACTTGTTTATCATTTTTTTATTTCAAACAGATATGGTGTTCTTGCATATAAGATTTTATATTAAGCATGTATACATGCATATTGAAATGTGAAAAAATGATGTTACTTCAACAAAGTGTTGTCTACATACAAATAATCACATCTCCCACTGTTGAACATTTTTTTAAGGAAAATTTTCTCCTTGATGATTGTAATTTTTTAATGATTTTCATAGATTCCTAGATGAACTAATATGCTTGTTATTATGTCATTTATTATTAAAAACAGCTTATTCCAGTTATAGGTGATGTCCTGTCAGGTTAATATGGGATTACCAGATTTGTTTCGTTTGTTTCTAGCTGTGTTAGTGCATACATGTTGGTGCTTCCATATTTTGAATTTTGGAACTAGAATAACATGACCAGTCCCATTTTACAACAGCTGCTCCTGCACACTTGAATTTGTATGCTATAGTTGCGTGCATGTTATGGTCCTAAATGCAAAAAATGTTGTTCCTTTCCGTGCTTTCGATTATTTTTTTTAAAAAAACATTAGTTAGATTTTAGACAATTTACTACATACATTTTTTTACATGCAAAAGAGGCAACAGTCTCGATATATGATTATTATAGGACATTTGGTATTTTAACTAAGTTTTCTATGAAAGCTAAAATTTATTAAGGACAAGAGGGTTAGCATTAAAGGTCGAATTAAGAAAATATATTAGTATTTGGAATTAAAGTAATTTTTTAAATGACTCAAAGGTAACAATAATGATTACACTAAAATTTCCTTTTCCAGAAGTGGTGGTCGACATTCAGACGACGCAATGCTCTTTAGGTGATAACAATAAGAAGACCACATCTGATTGCCTGCAAAACAGTAATGACAATTGTGTGGGTGAGTGTGAGTGCTTAGTGCTACCAAATACATAGTGTAATTTTTGGATTTTGACTAATTGAAGTATAATAAACAGGCATGATTGGTTGTTCTTCAACAATGGCTGAACCATTTCAGTGCATGCTTTCAGGAGAGGCTTGGGTGCCAGTTTCAAGGTCTGTTGGTTTTGCTACACCAAATGTGCCAATGGATGCTATGTATGGCATACATTGATACTGAATAGTCTGTTTATTAATACTATCTGTTTTACTGACATATAATTCGTGTTGTCCTGATTACAAAAGCAGGTGTGGTAAACTTAGACACTGGGTCTAGTTCAGCTGGACCAGCATTCGATTCATACCCAGAGAGTGCACGTGCTGGGATGAATCTGCCACAACTTGGGCGTTCAAGTCCACTAACATATATGGGGGCAGCATTTGCATCTGCTTCCAGCTGGCACCTCTAGCTGATGCGCTCATGATGCCAGGTGATTAGTTCAGCTCATGCTTAGAACTATCAATATGATAAAACTGTTTGTGGTCTTTATATGTCATGTGAAGTATTAAATTAATTCATGTGGTTTCATCTGGCAGAGATGCCCCAAGTTATACAACCTGTTGTGTTTGCATTCTCCCCTTTTGACACGGGGTTGCGCCACACTGAGGTTTCCGAAGAAGTGTCACTTGCATGCTATGAATCCGTGCAGCAGTGTGAAAGCCCTGAAAACAAAAAGTATGTCCCGATAGTTCCTACGTATTTCAAAGAAATAAATACATCCAATGATTTCCTAACATTGCTTGTTATGAATGTTTTTTCTCTTGCAGAATTTGGTTTCATCATGACGCTCCGTACATGATTAGAATGAATGGAGAAAACTTCAAGGCTAGGTACAATCACAATGTGGCATTTGATTTGGATGTGATGGAGACAGATGTTCGTTGCTTCAATGAAAAAGAGATAGCCATGAGGGGGGGGGGGGGTTGAGGGTCCAGACTGGACGATGTTTGTGTCGGTACAACTATGGGTATGTAAACTAGAGAAACGCAAGAATGTTGAATGCACTTGTTTTATCTATCTGGTAGTAATTTGGTTGTCCTTGTTTTCTTTTTGAAGATGAACTTCACCGTCACAAATGCTGCTAATAGAGACCTCCAGTACATCCGTACCTTGTTGACACCGAAAAGGCATGGCTTTGGACCAATGCACACCAGGCTGGTGAGTTTCATAAACATTTGTACTTTACTTTGCGGTATACATATCCACCATTTACTACTCTGATTAATATAGATATGTGACTCAAATTGTCGTTCCTTGTAGATATTGTCTCCGGTACAACTAGAGGATACTTGGAATGGGTATGGTTTTGACATGCGTGACAAGATCCTACACATCCTTGATCCAGTGAACACAAGGGCTAATGAAGCAACGTATGTCGCCAATCACGGGGCGACGATTGAGCTCATGTTTGATGGTATGGCTCAGGCTGGGGGGTGTTCGGAAGTGAGGGGTGGACACTGGATCCAGCAGAGTGGAACATTCGCTTCAACAACAACATGCACCCGCCGTGTTCAAAGTAAGCTGTTGATGTTTAAAGAATGTACTGACATACTATGAAACTTATTTCTGATCAGTGTTGTTGTTCTGGTAAAAGATCGGCATCAGGTGCTTATTTGTGGCACTACGTAGGGCACTTCACTTGTGATGGCCTAGATAATGATATGACTGAGGTAAAATTCTATGACATTTTTTTCATGTCAAATTTCATATTGGATGACTGTTTGGACAAAACCGTTACTTAAAAGAGACTCTTTTCCTTGTCGTGCGTCCTTTGAAGTTGGATCTTGCCCGGAAGCGCAAGATGTTGGCATACCAAGTCTTGACGATGGAAGGCAACGTTGGTGAGAAGCCAGGTTTCCTTTTCCGTTCATGAACGGCGACGTCAAATGCTTCTGGTGGTCATGCTGATCAAGCTTCAATCCTATTACCTATGCTTTCATAATTCCCTAAAGACAGCTTTGTTCTAGCTTGTCGCAAAAACTTATATTTGTAGTACTGTAATATATTTTTTAGTATGATCTCCTATGGAACAAAATGACACCTTATTGTACTATATATTTGTAGTATGGCAAGACTTATTCTACTAGTGTGCTTCCTATTGGACTGGTGGTAAATTGAATTGCTAGTGGATAAGCTTGGTTGATAGAATTGGGGGTTTAGTTCATAGATGATGATGATTAATAAGCACATGCTTACTTTTCGTGGGAAAATTTTAAAATGGGGGTTAGTTCATAGAAATGGAAGCCATTCTAAGAGTTGTGGAACATTTCTGTAGTCTTCAGGAGGCAGATATATTTGTAGTCTTGAAACAGTCTTTGTGCTGGTGTGGTTCTTATTTCACTGGTATACTTTGTATTGTTATGTATGGGAAAACAGAGATTGTGTATGCTTGGTTGTTCCATCATATGCTGAAACTGGTCGATTGGCTAAAGGTAGATGATCATTAAAATGAAGCAAACTTATAAATCAAAGAATTTAGATATTTGATACAAAAATTTGTTCTACATTATGCTGACAAATCAATCACATGTGAAATTACTGCAGCCAAATTTGAAAATTTTAAGGGGGTTTTGAATAGTTGTTTATTTGTTGCACATCAAGTTGATAGACGTTGTTTCAAATTATTTGGACGGACTAAACCAAGTAATTTACATTTCATGGGCGTTGTATATTCTACAAATGTTCCCCTTACATGATGCCGATTTTGAATTTTTCATTGCTTGGTTTTTTTATAATTATATGATGATGAAAATATCATTGTAATATGGATTGCATTTGAAATTTTCCATTGATTGGCTTCTATTAAAAAATTATGGTGAGAAAATACTTTCAAAATGATATGCATTTTGTATATTTCATTGGCTTCGATTTTCTGATAAATATGTCATGATGAAAATAATAAATCAAAGAATTTTGATATTTGATACAAAATTCTGTTCTATGTTATCGTGACAAATCAATCATATGTGAAATTTGTGTAGGCTTTGATTATAATTCTACGTGTCACATTTTGCAATGTGACTTGTTGTTTAATTAATAGCTCTTATTGCAGCCAAATTTGAAAATTTTAAGGGGGCTTTGAATAGTTGTTTGTTTGTTGCACATAAAGTTGATAGGCGTTGTTTTAAATTATTTGGACGGACTAACCAATGCAATTTAAGTTTCATGGCCGTTGTATATTCTACAAAATGTTCCCCTTACGTATGGATATGATGCCGATTTTGAATTTTTCATTGCTTGGTTTTTTATTATAATTACATGATGATGTAAATATTGCTGTAATATGGATTGCATTTGAATTGTTCCATTGATTGGCTTCTATTAAAAAAATATGGTGAGAAATACTTTTAATATGATGAGTATTTTGTATATTTCATTGGCTTTGATTGGCTAAAGGTTGATGATCAGTAAACTGAAGCAAACTTATAAATCAAAGAATTTAGATATTTGATACAAAAGATTGTTCTACGTTATGCTGACAAATCAATCACATGTGAAATTACGGCAGCCAAATTTGAAAATTTTAAGGGGGTTTTGAATAGTTGTTTATTTGTTGCACATAAAGTTGATAGACGTTGTTTTAAATTATTTGGACGGACTAAACCAAGTAATTTACATTTCATGGGCGTTGTATATTCTACAAATGTTCCCCTTACATATGGAGATGATGCCGATTTTGAATTTTTCATTGCTTGGTTTTTTATTATAATTATATATGGTGAAAATATCGTTGTAATATGGATTGCATTTGTAATTTTCCATTGATTGGCTTCTATTAAAAAATTTATGGTGAGAAAATACTTTCAAAATGATATGCATTTTGTATATTTCATTGACTTTGATTTTCTGATAAATATGTCATGATGAAAATAATAAATCAAAGAATTTTGATATTTGATACAAAATTTTGTTCTACGTTATCGTGACAAATCAATCATATGTGAAATTTGTGTAGGCTTTGATTACAATTCTAGGTCTCATATTTTGCATGTGACTTGTTGTTTAATTAATAGCTCTTACTGCAGCCAAATTTGAAAAGTTTAAGGGGGTTTTGAATAGTTGTTTGTTTGTTGCACATAAAGTTGATAGACGTTGTTTTAAATTATTTGGACGGACTCAACAATGCAATTTAAATTTCATGGCCGTTGTATATTCTACAAAATGTTCCCCTTACATATGGATATGATGCCGGTTTTGAATTTTTCATTGCTTGGTTTTTTATTATAATTACATGATGATGAAAATATTGTTGTAATATGGATTGCATTTGAATTGTTCCATTGATTGGCTTCTATTAAAAAAATATGGTGAGAAAATACTTTTAATATGATGTGCATTTTGTATATTTCATTGGCTTTGATTTTCGTATAAATATGTCATGATGAAAATAACCTTGTAATATGATATGTATTACCATTTTTTTCCTTGCGTTTTTAATAACCCTATGATGATAAAAAATATTCTAATACGATATGTACTACAGTGCTAGGATTTTATTAATTAAACTATGATGATGAAAACATCCTTGTGATCGGATTCAGTTTATGTTGAACTTGTAAGCAAGTTGATGGATATTATTTATTTTCCAA
>NC_041385.1:821062128-821072711 GCF_002162155.2 Triticum dicoccoides
GGGGGGATGATGAAATCCATATAATTTGCTTCACGAAAACATGCACACTTCATTTTACTACGGGTTAATGATAAACTTGTTTGCTACTTTGTAGAGCAAACCGGTAAAATAAACCTTTTCTTCAGCGAAGCGGTAAGAGACAAGATGTCGAAGACGCGGGGTACTATCCTGAAATACTGTTTGTTATTTATATATTGTGCCTGTCGTAATTGTTTACTTTGGAATAGTTTTGTTGTTCTGCAATATATGGTGACAGTAAATATTTTGGCTTCAATAATTTATGGTTAGGGAGTGCAAGTGTGGATACCTATTATGTGTGTACATATTGTTAGTCCATATTATGGGTGGTAGTTGATAAGAATAATAATATGAGACATATACTAAATATATAACGTTCTGCTTTTGTTATGTAGAAAAAAACAATTTACTGGGGCAACAAAAGTATTAAACAAATTGATAATAATAATTTTGTTTGCCTGGTTGGGTGTATATTACTAGCTGGTAAGAAAATTGACGTCGGTATTTGTTATTCCTAATATATTAAAAAATAACAATTGTTTTCTTCCCGGACTATGATGGCGCAAAAACTCATTGTGATACATTTCAAGATATGGAAAAAATCATGTTGTTGTAGTGGGGAAACCATTCTGGATACTTTAGGGGAATAGAGTCCTTCTGCAAAAACTGGATTCAACTATAAAAATTCATTGGCATTGATTGGTGGGAGGGAAAGATAATGAAATAAAAAATATTGTGTGCTTCGCACCTATCAACTTTGTGAGCTACGGGTTAGGGGGCGCGCTAAAATTTAGTTAGGTGGTATCTGCAAGAATATGCAAGACGGGGTATCCATTTCACATATATGTCTTACATAGTTATAAATTGTGTCCGTCGTAATTATTTGTGTTCAAGAGTATTTGTACCACTATTGCGCAAGGTTAAAAATTCATGATTTAGGTGGTATCTGCAAAAATGTAGAAGGCGTGTCATCCATTTTATTTATACTTCCTCCATACATCTAAATTTTACCCGTCGTAATTGTTTGTTTGAGGAATATCTATTGCTAATATATTAAATGATGAATAAGAAGTGGATGTATGGATAACTACATATTGTTAGTCCATATTATGGCTTGGTGGCGATAAAAAAATGAATATGAGACAGAAAATAATTATATAGCGTTCTGTTTTTGTTATATAGAAGAAACGGTTTATGGGGCACTCCAAAATTATTAACAAATGGATAATGATATTTATGATTGCATTTTGGAGTTATATTAATGGCAGATGAGATATGTGAATACAGTACTTGCTATTGCCAATATATTCAATGGCGATAAAAAGTAAACATTGGCACTTGACAGACATGAATATCTTCGAAGCATGGATAGTTGGTAAATTCAAAATAAATCATTGTGTACAAATTATACTGCAAAGTGGAAACATTGCCAAATTCCATACTAGTTTTACATCACTGTGAAAGACTGCTTGATGTTCTCCAGTGTATCTATAGGTACCCCTGACTTGTTTCCTTCCAGCCTCATGATTTCGTACCGGGTCGCCCTTCGGTAATCTGCCAACGTGACCTGTTGATTTTTTTCACAGCTGGATTCTTGACGTACCGCAAAATCTGGTTCCATGAATTTGTGCCACACTTTCATCTTCCCAACTATGGAATTACATATATCAACCTGGCAAATCCGCCTGCATAGTAATGTACAGCAATCGTGGCTAAGTTTGTCCCCCCCTCTGATTTCCTTCCTAACAGTTATACCATCAATACGCAATAACCTGGGGGTGGGGTGATCAAACCAAACCCTGCATTATGCAACAAGGACAAAAATGTGTTAATATTTTTGACCCTTCGTAAAATTAATGCAAACAAAAATTGATGTTACATGCCTTGCTAATGTAGCTGCTGTGGCGGCGGAAATCCAATTCTCAACAGCTTTTGCGACGGTTGGATGGGCAACTGGCGGGCATGATCCCAATGACCATGGGTCCTTCGCAAACAAACTAACTGTGATGTCGACCTTCTCTATCATGATGTCGGAGCACTGACCGAATCTAACTGTTGATGTATCTTCAGATTGTGAATCTTGGTAACCAATGTTCATCAAAGCTATTAGGTCGTCTATAAAAAGGTCGAGTTTCTCCTTCGCTTCTACATGGGCGTTAGAGGTTGCTCGTTCCATACTACATTTGTTGCTTCTTTGTGTGCCATCATGTGTCGTCTCGAAGTTAGGTTGCTCTATACTTATTTTCCTGAAGGGTTGCTTAGCTGATGAAGTGCATGTAAAATCATTAGTAATGAAAAAATATATCAAATTGAGGGGATGGAAAAAAAATACCGTGAGAAGGAATGGAAAGCAGGCTATCAGATCCAGCGCCGCCACTATGCTGGTCGGGTAAACGACTCCTCTTCGAAGCACTGCGAGCAGTTGAACTGGTCTCGCTAGCGGACTGTCTAGTGCTATTCGCCGGGAACATGCAATTTACAAAGTTGTGAATTCCTTTTCTGTTGTTATAAAGGATGGAAAAGAATAGTTAGTAAATTGATAATTAACTAGGATGTATATTGTAGTACTGATTTCGATGTTTTACCTAAACGCGTTTTGGGTTGTTTTAGCACGCATTCTAACCTCCCGTGGAATTTGCAACAGGTGCAATTTTTTGCCATATCGTCAACCATTTTATCGACGAATGATATCATCGATACCTGGGTTTGATTCATTATCTCGTGCATTGTGTTCGAGAAGTATGATGCCCATGTTATCAGCTGACTGCATATGTGGCAATATGGTAAGTGAAAGGAACACAATTGAAGGTTGTGGTATTAAGTACAATAAAACTATAGACATATTTGTTATAGTTACTAAAACGGGGTAATTGTTAGTTAGGTGACTAGCAAATTCCCTTGGCCCGGTTCTTTGAGTTAAAACGAGTACTATAGGCTGGCGGAACTGTGGTGACTGCATATGAATGTTGGAGCCGTCTCTTGAAAAGTTAGGCATGCCCAGCTTTATTTTTTTGCACTTTATGATGTCTACATCATCTGGCACATGTTCTTCTTCAAATAAAGAAACCAAGTCGCACTGCATTCAATTAAAATTTAACAGGAATGAGTTGCTATTAATAAATATTAAATTCGGTAATTAGAAAAAAACATAAACATTATCCATATATGTTTCGACTGGTGGCAAACCAATGTACGATGACAATGATGTGGGAATTAACTCACATTTTCACCACAGAATGAGGTCTCACCGCCAATGTGCGTGCTGATCGCATCAATTGCTTTCAGCATGGTGTCCTGGTCAAAACAACTAACCCTTGGCAAAACACCTTGGCGTATGAGTTTAGATGAAACCGATATCTTGTCAAGTGTACTCATCTACAAGAACATGAAACGGCAATTTTTTTTAGCATTTTTCATATATGTGGTGTGCAAGAAAATAATAATTGTTGTACCTGCAGATACAGATGACATCCAGTAATGTTTATGGCGGTCAAATTCGCCTTCGTGTCGGCTTGGAATCTGGTTGCACCTCTGATTAGATTATCTTTTCCGTAAGCAGACCAATTATAGATGTTTATTTCAGTCGGGTCTCGTAGGGCTGACCAATAATCAATAAAGCTGTCATCGTGCTTGGAGCCGGGATTAAGTACAGTGCCTACACAGAAAACTATGTATGCCATTTTGAATGAAGCTATGTCCATGGCTGTGCTTTCTTCAGATATAGGTCTAGCCAATATATTTTCAACCGCCTTCAAGCTATGTGGTCCTTTCTCGTTAATGGCCTCTGCTTCCTTCACGAAATGAATGCAAGCTGGAGATAATTCTGCCGTGCTGGCCAAAATTTGGTTCCTCCCTTCTGGCAAACCAAAAAAGTTGGAGAAGTCTCTATCTATTATTTTTAGCTTCCTCTTTTCGTCTAATGCAATTTTTGACTTGTCTGCATCAACTCTTGCCATTAAGTATGTGCTTAGTTTGAGATTTAACTTGTAAAGTATTTGAATACCCATCACGCCACTGAACCCTGTTTGGCAGGCTAAATCTCTCTTGCACTTGCTAAACATGGATACGACCGAGCAAAACTTGTTTACAGACATTCTTGATGTCAGGACAGGAGATGATTCAACGAGCCGAAACTATCAATTTTATGGCTCACACCTTTCATTGGGAAAATGCTTAGTTCTTCCATGAGTTGGTGTGCTTGAAAAACTAAACCAAGAAGTGACCCCTGGAGACCGTAGAAAAATGTTCAAATAAGTTTTTTTGGTTCTAGAAAAACAAGGAAAAAGTGATGGAGCATGAATGAATGAATACATGAATTATACAGAACTTGCAAACTTACTCATGGATTCCAAACTTCTAGCAGTTGCATATACTTGAGTGCTCCGCCATTGTTGAGGAGTGAAATATATTGGTTCTTGGTTCTTGCTTCTTTGAACTAGTCCTTGTGTGATGTGAGTGTGTGCGGTACTGAGTGCAGGTGTATGCAAGCGGGGCGAGTATAATGGACAGCAGATGGCCAACTGTCCGGTGTGCATGCATGCATGTAGCGCATGCGATGACTGGGGCGTTTACCAGCGGATTGCTTCGGCCGGCACGACGAGCATGCACTTGTTTCGGCCAAGGGAAATGTATGTACTAGTGGGGCTGGGCTGTGGTGGTGGTGCTCACTGTTAGGGCGGATCGGGGTGAGGCCAGAAAATGTGGTCGACCTGGTCGAGCAGGCCCGAGGGTGAGCCGTTACAACGTGGCCATAAATATGGTTCCAGCATCAAATGCTGGTAGCTGGTCTCGCATCCACTGTCCCAAGAAAATCCCCTCCTGTCGGAGAAGCTGCTAACCCTAGATCGCCACCATGTCAAACTCCTCGAACGCAAGGTCAACCGCTGGTTCTTCTCGCCGGGGGAGCCACGCCCCGGTTCCGTACCGGCAAGCTCATTTGGCATATGAGCCGGCAAAGTATTGCATGTGTGCTCCGAGGGCGAAAGCGCCGATGTGGATCTCCTGGAGCGACAAGAACCCAGGGAGAAGGTACCTGGCCTGTCCGAAGGGGAGGGTGAGTTCGTCATATCGATCGTATATATTTGATCAGCAATCATATCTCTTCCAGAAGCAAGCTTATATCTAGGTTAATTTTTGGTCGACAGTCTTTCGGCTGTGGTTTCTTCCAGTGGGTTGACGAAGAAACAAGCCCGTTTCTCACACAGTTGCGGCTGGATCTGAGGAATGCCGTGTGGTCTCTAGAAGCACACAACAGAATACTTGACCGCAATGTGCACGGCTGGCAGAGCCCGAACCTGGAGCATATTGAAGCAACTGCTTCGACTTGGATCCAAACGTCTGATGTGCTTGCTGATGAAGACAATGAATACCACAGCTTGCGCTTGTCAATATCAAGGTTGAAGCAACAACGGCGTCTGTTGGGTTTGCTGCTACTGGTTTGCATTGTGATCGGATCAAGCGTTTTCATGCGTCTTGGGGAATGATTCGAAAGTTTGATGCTGCTGGCTTGCATTGTGATCGGAGCTAGCATGTTCATGTGTATGGGGGGATGATTCCCAAGTAGTCTGTACTAAGTTTATGGTTATGTAACTTTCATGCGAGATGGTGTGCTATGGGATTATGGTTGGTAGCTTTCCTATGAATTATGGTGTAGAGGATGTAACCATCTGCTGTGTTTGTGTTTGTTCCTTTGCTATGAATTATGTTCTGATATCTCGTGTCGAGAATGAAACCATGTGTTGTGCTTGTTGCTTTCCTATGAATTATGTTCTGTTGGTAATGACAATATGTTGCTAAACATGGATTTTGTTTGAGAGGAAAGGTAATGATAATGATGTATGGGATGCAGGAATTTGGGTGATACTGATGCAACAGTACATTACATATGGCAAGGGGGTACAACTGCTTCATAAATTCCTCATCACCTTGTTTGATAAACTAATGAGCCGACTAGGGGGTACATTTCTCATTTGCTAACTGAAAAAATGTAAACAAACTGCAAGTTGATTACAGTTGATCTGATGTGCTCCAATGCTTTGTGCGGAGCATCCAATTTGTTATCCTCAAGCTTCATAACATCCTGGAGTATGGCTTGGCGAAAGCAAAATATGTTGTCCTAAAGGATAAATGCGTAATGTTTTGATTAAATGAATTTATTTGAATAGATTGAATAGTTCTCGTGCATTTTACAAACCTTAGTAGTCGGTTTCAGGAGTGTCTCGCCGTCATAGTGCATCGCCATGAATAATGAATATATGCCGGACTGCTCACTGAAAATGATACTAAGAAATGTTAGCATCTGGTGGCATGAAAAATATGATGATAATGTGTTCTAAGCCGCAAAATAATAGAAACGTATGGACAAACCTTTTGATTTTCTCTATCATCAAAGTAGGGAACTCTCTGGTCCATCCATTAGGACTGCAAGGCCAGCTTGAGAAGATGGATTCCACACATCTGAAGAATGCCGCATGGATAGAATGACTGATTTGTTCATGAAACTTTACTCTGTTAGTCGTAAAACCAAATGGGCCTGCTTGAGGGTCGAGCACGACTATCCTCTTCCTCAACATGTCTAATATATAACTGCACCATCCATAATGCAGAGGGGCGTGGAAGATGAACTGCATTGTAATGGGGGAGATGATGAGTATTGTTTATAACGATAACAAGCATTGGGGGGGGGGGAGGAAAAAAAAAGGGAACCTACTATTCGACACTGGTCGATGTGTTTCTCCATTAGTAGTTCGATCTGGACTGAGACGGCGAACTTTGGGTCTATGTTGCGGATGACAAGTGTCTACAACCAAGTTGTGTTACTGTCCGAGGTTCAGATCCTGGGGGGATTAAAGTTCATGATCATATAAAATCTAGCATGTCGAGATGTACCGCAAAGTCTGGTTCGATGAGCTTTCGCCAAATTGCATAATCTCCATCTTTGGAATTGATGCATTCGATCATAGCTAAACGGCGAACAATTAGAGTGAAGCATTCATGGCTTATAGCCTCTTTACCGATGATCTGGTCACGTAAAATATTCCCCTGCAAAATCAAGAGCCTGGGGGTGGGGTGCTCGACCCATGTCCTGGTATACAAGGAGGTGGATGGAGGATGCATGAATTAATAAGTATGAGTGAACATCACATGTTTGTGTTTTTTGATGGAATATTACCTCGACATGTTTTCAGACTGGTCATTGGAGATGAAGAATGCAATGATTTTGCTTGACTCGGGCGGGGGAGCTTGTGTCGTTGAAGGGGAAGACCATGGATAAGACACAAATGATTTGCATGATAGATCTATGGGTGGTGGAGTAGTGTCTGTTAATTGTGAGAAACAAACTCCTGTGCAATCCTCGTAAGCTAGTACTATGCTGGAAAATAGCTTATCGTTATAGTACACAAGGGTCATTAGGTCAGCGGAAGAGTTGGTGGCCCAATCTACTCTATCCTGTGAAACTTCTTGATTGTAGTGGTCGCCGTCATGAAAAGAACTGCCTGGATGGTGGTTCTGATGCTTCTTGTTTATGCCTGATTTAGGGGAGGAAGTTCTTTCAGTTCCAAAATAACTATATATTGGTATACACTACCTCGGTTTTTATTTACTCCACATATTAGATTTGACTTTATTCAAAATTCTTAAACTTTGACAAACTTTATAGAAAAAAATATGAACATTTCCAATAACAAATTTATATGGTGTGTAACTATATTCAATAATGAATCTAATGGTGTTTATTTCTTATTGTAAATGTTAATATTTTTGTCTACAAACTTAGTGAAAGTTTAAAAAGTATGACTTTGACTAGAGCTAATATGCGGAATAAATAAAAATGGAGGGAGTGGTTAAAGATAAAATGATTAAACAAACAATACTTATGTGGCTGTCATCGATAATATTATCACTGCTGTGTACATATACCCTTTTCCGAGCTTGATGAACATGCCTAGTGGAGCTACATGCTGATAATTGTTTTAATGAAAAAATGTAAGCAATCGGCGAAAATGTTTAGTGGTATGGTAAGTATTTTAAAAATGATTACGACAAACTACCTTCGTTGTCAAAAAGTTCATCCTGGTGTCCTATATGGTCATTCACCAATTCTTGACCTGCTTTGAATGGCAATAATGAGTTGTGCTAAAAACGGCAACATATATACATTTGTTATATCCGTAAAAGGGAAGAAAGCTTTGATGACAGAACCTTCAGTGTTGTTGTCTACCAACCGGCATGTCGTTAGGCCGGCTTGCTGGCAACATAAACATCTGCTAGACAAACAGGCAGCTAGCTCATCAAGGAATTTTAGCATTCCCATTTGTGTGGTGTGTCGTATCTCGGTCATATGTTCGCCATAAGCCTGGTGTTGTGCTCCTTAAGTATGATTCCAATTAGGTCATCTGCCTGCATGAAAACAATGAACAATTGCTCGGTGGTGTTGAGAATCTAAACTGCGTAATGCAATATATGAATGGTTGGTTATGATGTGGTACCATGTTTGGGTACTTCTGTCTCATTATGTTGGCAAACTCTACATGTCCAATAGAAGTACGTGGCTTTATCTTACTAGCTGTGCGAACTGGGCACTTCGGAGACGAAGGGCCACGCGTCTTGTTCGTCATAAGGTTGGCATGGTGAACTTTCGTCTTGGACACGTCATTCAGAACAAACTGGTTGAAACATAACAAGGTTCAATTAACATGATATAAGAAGAGTGCAAGGGCAAGTGACATATGAAATTGACTGTGTTGAAATTCTTTTGAGATTACTTCTGAAGCAGCATAAATAACTTCTTTTCCTTGGTGGGATGTGATGGAGTCAATTGCCTTCTTCACTGACTCGTGATCGAAAACTTTCACACGAGGGAGGATATTCTGTGCAATGTGCCTGCTTGATTTTTCAATCTTGTCCAAAGCAATTACCTGAGTGCAAAACTCATGTGAGAACAAGATGGAATCTACAAAAAAATTATAAAGTGGCAGGGGTGGGGTGTTTGTTATGCATGAAAACATGTAGAAGAAGGTGGCATCCAACTATGTGAATAGTGGTGTTGCAATTTGCGATGTCGACCTTGATCTTCCTTACTCCTTTCATCAGACTCTCCTTCACTAGCCGACACCAGTTGTATGAATTCATCTCTGCCGGGAAAACAAGTGCTGACCAGTAATCGACACTGGTATAATCATGCTTCGCACATGGGTTTAGGACATGACCAAATGAGAAAATTACAAATGCTATCTTAAAGCATTCACATTCAACTCTGCTTGAATTCTCATCTAGTGGTTTTGATAAAATAAACTCAGCGGCCTTCAAGCTGTGCACGCCTTTTGTGCTGATGCTTGATGCCAGTCTGCTGAACTCTATGCAAACTTCAGAAAGGTCTGAATGTCCGGGAGGGATGATCCTACTTCCTTGTGGCAACCCAAAAACATCATTTACATCTAGGTCAGAGATTAGGATCGGACGCGGATAAAATGGTCCCGAGCTCATATGCGCCCTATATCCACGTCGTTGGTTGGTGCATCTGGATTTGGGCCAGTCTTATATACGGGCAGTTGTGGTTTGCCATAAAATGCGCACTGTAGCAAAATACGTGCGCGGCAAGCGTGGGCGGTGGGTCATGCTGAAGGAATAGAATAGGCAAATTTAACGCACAGGGAGACGGCCGTCTGCCGTCTGCGAGCTAGGCCATGGATCGGAATCGGCGGTCCCGTCTGATCTATGGACCAGGTAGTTCACTTTCCGTTCAGTGGGTAGAGGCAAGAATTGAATGCAGAATCCAGTGTATTCTCTGCCAAGAACGAGGCTCATTTGCAAGTTGGGGGCTGGGAGATTGAGACAAGGAGCGCCGGCGATGCACCAAGAGTTTCTGATGCAGCCAATCGGCAGGTACATGTATGTACCTTGCATGTCCGGTGGATCCGTCTCCATTCTCAAGCGGCTGGCTGTGGTGACTAAAAGGATTTGGTTTCGCCTGAATCAGATCCACTGTGCTTGAAAAAGTAGGGGACAGGCTTAGTGCCGCCCCCTGTGCCTGCAAATGGAGCTGTGGTAGCGGAGCCGGACGTGGAGGACCAGCAACGGCCGGTGTGCAGAAGGAGGCGGCGGACAGGAGGGGGACCTCGCCTCTGACTTCAGAGTTGTCAAGGGCAAGATAAATCCACATGCACCTAGATGGAACAAGAGGTTAGTGTTGGAATTCTTCCACCATTCAGGAATGTAGGGATCTATAGAAACTTGGAATTACTGGATAAATCATGCAATTAGATTAGATTCTTCTGCGAGCTAGGATTGTAGGGATGTACAGAAACTTGGAATTACTAGATAAATCGTGCAATTTGAACAAAGTCTTCTGCCATTCCGAATGTAGGGATTTACAGAAACTTGTAATTACTCGATAAATCGTGCAACTAAAACAAGTAAGGTTGAATGTTGCTTACTGCATTCAGACAATTCCGTACGATAACTGGCTGTGTTTGCAGGCTGAGGATAGGTGCTGCCGCACAGAGCAGAACACCCCGCCCAAATCGTATCAGCGCATTCGAGAAGGCTGTTATGTGCTTTTGCTG
>NC_041385.1:821329155-821345015 GCF_002162155.2 Triticum dicoccoides
AGAGTTTAGTGTTTGCTGCGTCTAGTTTAACCTAGTTAAAACATTTGAACAGGGCAAGCGGGAGTGTGCTGACCCGTAGCCCATAAAAAGAGGTGGCCGTGGAGCAAGCCGAACATTCTGTCTGCTGGCTTTGCATCAGTGAACGGACATTGTATTGATCATGCATACTGAGTGATTACAAGGATCACGGTGCATAGCCTGGCAACAACTAAAACTAGGAGCTACAAATATTTGCCGAAACAGAACTGTGTTATTAACAGGCTAACAAGCCAACACTTGTGCTTGGAGTTGTACACTAATCCTGAATCTAGGAGCTATGGTAATGATAGTGCAAACTAAACCAAACAAGTCTAGTTGCTGAGGCGAGCAGGCATGATCAGCTGCATCGCGAGTAGGAGCAGCGTGACAATCAGGCTGGTGTCTGCTAAAAACACGGCTATGCGGCGAGTGCCAGGGACAAGGGTCCGATCAACCTGCTTAAACGTTTGATCCCGGCCAACTAGGCGGTGAAGGAAGCTGGCGGGGGTAGTACTTGCCGGCGAACTCTGCTGGAGTGGGAGCTGATGACCGAGAGACAGCTGCGCAAGCTGCTCTCGGTAAGTATCAGTAGATCTGAGGAACCCGCACATCCCAGCCTGCGATTTTCGTAAATAAAAAACAGAGTAGCTTAACAGAGGCAATAGAAAATGTGATGAACGAGGCTGGATTGCAAGATTTAGGATGAAAAATTACCTATTTTCTAACGCACTTGTAGAACCTAGATCCAGGGTCACGGCTGCCGACGGAGACGAAGGAAATAACACGGCCGCCATAGTCTGGGCGGGGGATCAGAGGCAAGATTCCATCGGGTGCGGATGAGGAAGACTGAGGGTTGGTGGTCGCTGGCGAAGGAGCTGGAGTGCGGCATCTGTTCGGTCGGCCCATAACGTCACACAAAAATATGAGCCGTGCGGGCTGCCCATGACGCCGTTCGCTGCCGCTCAATGAATGCTGCGGGCCATGGGCCAGAATAAGCGTGGGAATACATAAATTACTTGGGGGAATATACAGCCGGAGTCGCGAATCTCAGCACGTTCGAACGGAGAAGATTAAGAGTGCATCTTAGCTCGAGCTCAGAATAGCACTTTCGATTAGGATCTTCCTTCCTTGATCCAATTCTAACAAGCATTCGTCCGGATCTACTCTGAACATCAACGACGCACTGAATTTCAAATTGAGCTTGTGTGTGATTTTCAAATGCATCAGCCCTCCGAATCCAGTCTCCGTAACTAGACCGCGCTTGAAATTACTAAACTAGGATACCACGCAACAGAACTTTTGAATTGATATGCGAGAAGTAAGGGTTGCATCGGCCAGCGTGATCCTGGTGGAATCTTCCACTATGTCAGCTATTGCGCTAGCAACAGCGTGAGTTGGTGGCTCTCCGCCGGCGTTGCTGCGGGTGGGCATCCTTCCCCCAAATATACAATCTGGCGATTTTAGATCAAGTCTTAGATAAACAGCTCGGAAGAGGGAAGCCATCTCGTAATTAAAAGATTGCTAAACTGGACTAGCTAATTGCAACTAGGATTGCGATTCATACTGCTATACTAATAGGGATGGCATCGTGGATCTAAGAGACATTCACGGCCGATATTGCTGATGAAATGTTTAAAATGCATACCTCGATAGTTCAGCAGGGGACTGGGCGGATCGGATGTATTGGAGGCTGGTAGTCAAGGTCCAATTCCGAGCCGGCGACGGCGGGCCGTCGGGGAAACTTCAGACGGTGACCGCCGCCATGAGCGTTCTTGGTAGGTGGGGGGTGGGGGTGCTGTCTATGGAGAAGAACAATTAATGTTCCCACTGGGCGTCGGGGCAACCGAGCTGCCTGGCAAACATTTGTTCGACCTGTGCCAACTATGGGTACAAGTTGCAACCTGTTCTGAAATGCTGCCTATATTGGTGCTGGCTTTTGGAACATCTGTGGCTAATGGAGGAGGGATCCAGGACCATTGTCGATGCAATACGACCCAATACAGAATACTGGATAAGAAACAACTAGATGCTATACATTTGGCAATTAATGCGCAATGTTGATCCACATGCTACGAGAGGGTGAGGATATGCATAGCACTGGACGCCGTGCACCAAATGAACTTTTCGGCTCACATTACCTTATTATAATTGCTCTTGTGCAAGATCCAACTTTGACGTGTGCTCCTTGTTAAAAGCACAATGACAGGAAAACATAATTAGTTGTGCTAGATTTTTTGAGTGACGGGTGTATCAACCCTTTTGTTTAATCTTAAAAAAAATTCTTTTGATTTCGATTAGATACTTTTTTCTTTTTTTAGTAAATTGGTATTTGCTTCCGCAATTCCAATTATATCTATACTTTATTTAATTTACTCCTATTTATTATTCCTGGAATTATCTATTTATCGGGACAGATAATACCCCATTCTAGGAAGGACTGAGTTGAGTATTATTAATTTAGAAGATATGCTCACCTTCTTATTTCCCATCCTTAGTTTAGGAAAGTGGAAAGTTTTTTCCTTTTATTTTAGGAATTTTGGGAATAGAACATTTCAACAAACACTAAAAACGTGTCTAGATACATCCTAGAAAAATCTAAGACATGTAATTTGGGACAAAGATAATAGTAGTTTCCTTGTTCCTACATTCGAACATTTGGCACGACGTGAGCTCACCCGAGTTATCTATAGGATTAAATGTTTTTTTTCCCGAAAATGCATGATAGAAACGCACTTGCAATTATCGTTTCATCGCCACAAAACTCATGTTGGTTTGCCGTGTCATGTGTTTGTTTTCTGTACGTACCTCCCCAAGCATGCATGCACAAAATCAGAAATCTGTCCTCCTGCATGCAAATGTTTGTTTTCAGAACAAACATATATATTCTACTATGAAGAATCTCTGCACTGCATGGTTTGCTTTGAAGCACATATTGGCTACTCCATCTGTTCCTAAATATAAATCCTTTTAGATATTACAATATGTATTATATATGGAACAAAATAAGTGAATATATACTCTAAAATACTTTGATATACATCCATATATAGTTCGTATTGAAATCTCTAAATGTATGACACTCGGTATTCTGTAAGCAAAGAAGCTCATCTTGCATGCAAGTTTCTAAAGAGCGTCCGTCCCCAGGGGTGTATCTATATTGGTGAACTCATTAACAAAATCCTGGCTACACCACTAGTCTGAACGTGCTGGCTGGTGTACGATGGTGTGGGCGTGCGTGCGGCTCGGTGTGCCAAGACGCGGAGTAGGCAGGGAGGCTCGCGACTGCTCATGGATGCTGTACAGACGTGAAATTTGTTTGGAAAAAGTTGGGTTTTGAAAGGTGCTGCAGCGTGAGGGATACACTGGCCACTAGCACGTTGATTTGTGAGCTAGGAAAATAAAAAGACAAGAAAGTTAGAAGGCACGTGGTGCTATGGTTGTGGAGCCGATGTAGTAATGAAAATTTGGGCATCGGTTGTTGCATGTACCATATTGGTGCTACAATATGATATGGTGACGCTTCATCTTTTAGGTTGTGAAAGCGTGTGTGAGATTGATATGTTTTTATAGATCGGTTGCGGCTGATTCATTTAAAAATTCATTGGCTCTTTCAAAGATTCTAAACCAAATTCAAAATTGAATACCTCACTTGAATGAAATAGGTTCAGAATAGGGAACATACGGAATAAAAATAATTGAATGAGAGAGCTCCTTGAGCAATTATTGACCCGGTTAAGATCGGACGAACCAATTCTAAATTGAAGACTTCAGTTAGTTTCAAGGCTTAAAAATTAGTGAGCATGGTGTATACTACCTCGTTCCTGGTGTTTGGTCCCTTTTTATTTCGCGCCCAACTTTGACTATAGATTTAACTAGCAACATATTAATGCATACCACAAAAATTATTTTGCTAGATTTGTATTCAAATGTACTTTTCAATGATATTATTTTTGTTACATATACTTACATCATGTTAGCACTTCTTTGAACTTCACGTTGTAAAGCCACTTTGGACTTTCTCTGCAATTCCGCGAAAAAGACCAAAGTGCAGGCAAGGGTGAGCGACGGTGCACTGGTTATCGAAGAGCATTTCCTCAATATATCCTAGCGATCTCCATCAACGTGTAACTCAAGGCATTGCCTCAATATATACAATGCGATCCGAGAAAAGGGTTTAACGCTTCCACAATATTTTACATGGTCATCAGAGCCTCTTCCTCCTAGATCAAAAATTCCATCTAGCAATCATGTCCAACCCCACCCACTCCGCCACCAGCACCATGAGTGCGCTATCCACCCAAACCTCCATGTCTTCCACCTCCATACCATCATCCAGCACAACCCAGGCCGTGACCTTAATTAGGATCTCCACCCCAAGAGAAGCTCACACGAGGCAATTTCCTCATGTGGAAGGCCATCGTGCTCCCGCAGATCTGAGGAGCGCAGATGCAGCACTTCCTGGACCCGACGAGCCCTGTGCCGCCGGCCACCATCACCGTCACCAAGGACGGGAAGGAGGAGCAGTTCGCAAACTTTGCGCGCACCCTCTGGTATGCTCAACAGCAGCAGCTCCAAGGATATTTGATGGGATCTCTGTCCCGCGAAATCCTGGCCCAAGTCGTCACCCTCCAGACGCCAGCGGAAGTATGGGCTGCTCTCCATGCTACGTTCGCGGCCCAGACTCAGGTGCAGAACATCAACACCAGAATCGCTCTTCACAATCTCCAGAAGGGAAACGCCAGCATGACAGACTACCTCGCCAAAATCAAATCGCTCACCGACGAGATCGCTTCTAGTGGTGAACCCCTCTCCGATGGTGAGATCACATCTCACATCCTCGCTGGACTCGATCTCGAGTATAATCCAGTGGTCTCCGCGTTGGCCGCCCGGGTGGAGCCGGTTACTGTCCCTGAACTCTACAGTCAACTTCTCTCCTTTGATGCGCGCATGAATCTGCTCCAAGGCCTCAACCACAGGCAGTCATCTGCTAACGCGGCCGTTCGTGGACGAGGCAGGGGTTGTCTTGGGCGTGGTCACCAGGGGCATGCACACGGCGGCAGTAGCAGCGGACGTGGACGCGGGGCGAACCAGAACGCTCGCTCTGGAGGTGGCGGCTACAATCATCAGGCGGGAGGCTACAACCATCAACAGCAGCACGCGGGCGACTACAATCAGCAGCGTGGACCTCAGGGCGCGCCTCCCTCAAATACTCGTCGGCAGTGCTGCCAACTGTGCAGAAAACTAGGTCATGAGGTAATGCAATGCTGGCACCGTTTTGACGAAGACTATGTTCCAAAAGAACATCATGTTGCTGCAGCAATCCGAGAGCAGGAAGAAGATGCAGCCACGGTGTGGTATGCTGACTCCGGTGCAACAGATCACATTACCAGCAAACTTGAGAAGCTTGCTGTCCGTGAAAAATACTATGGTGGTGATCAAATTCACACCGCAAGCGGTGGAGGTATGGATATTCATCACATAGGTCAAGCATTAATTAGTTCCCCTAATTCAAAACGTGATCTTCTTTTGAAAGATGTTCTTCATGTTCCTCATGCCAATAAAAATCTTGCATCCATGTCTCCCTTAACTTCTGACAATAATGTCTTCTTTGAAACTCATCCTACCTATTTTCTTATAAAGGATCGGGCGACGAGGGAGCTCATCCATCACGGTAGATGCATTGGAGGACTTTACCCCATCACATCCGGAGCTCTTAGTTGTCATTGTCATCAAGTTTATTCCGCCCACAAGCCCTCTTTGGCAAGATGGCATCAAAGATTAGGACATCCGTCATCGGTCATAGTTAAGAAAATAGTGAATAAAGGCAATCTTCTATTGTCTCATGGTCAAGTTGAAGAGTCTGTTTGTGATGCTTGTCAATGTGCCAAAAGTCACCAACTTCCTTATCCTAGATCAAATAGTGGGTCAAAAGCTCCTTTAGAACTTATTTTCAGTGATGTATGGGGTCATGCAAGAGACTCGTTTGGGAGAAAGAAATACTATATTAGCTTCATTGATGATTATAGCAAATTTACTTGGATATATTTTCTCAAGTTTAAATCTGAAGTTTTTTCTATCTTTCAAGAATTCAAAAAACATGTAGAACGGCACTTCAACAGAAAAATTCTCACAGTCCAAAGTGACTGGGGAGAAGAATATGAGAAATTCAATTCGTTCTTTCGTGACACAGGCATAGAGCATCATATATCATGCCCTCATGCACATCAACAAAACGGATCTGCCGAACGCAAACACCGTCATATTGTTGAAGTAGGACTTTCTCTTCTTGCTCATGCATCCATGCCACCTAAGTACTGGGATGAAGCTTTCATCACATTTACCTATCTTATAAATCGCTTACCCAGTAAAGTGATTGGTAATTCGACTCCTTTAGAAAGATTGTTTCATCAAAAACCAGACTACAATTATCTCAAGATTTTTGGGTGTGCTTGCTATCCCAATCTTCATCCCTACAATCGCCACAAACTTGAGTTGCGCTCCACTCAATGTGTCTTCCTTGGTTATAGCAATCTTCATAAAGGATACAAGCGTCTTGAAATCTCCACTGGATGCATTTATATTTCTCGCAATGTTGTCTTCGATGAAACTATTTTTCCTTTTGAAAAACTTCATCCCGATGCAGGAGCTCTCCTACGTGCTGCAATAGCACTTCTTTCTAACCTTGTCCCTAATCCAGATCACGGGGATGAATTAACTAAAGATGATCATGTGATTAGTCCCAATGAAAAAGAAGTTTTTGATGGTTTTGTTGATGAATGTGCAGTAACAGATCATCATTTTATGTGTGGAGAAACAAACAAAAGGAACAGCAGCAGATCCGAGGCAAATTTGCCTGATCCAGGTGTGTCAGCGCCTGCCAGCACTCGAGCCGAGGTGGATCTGGGCGACAGGCTGGTGGTGGCCGACAGCGCGGGGCCTGGAAGTCCTCCTGGCGCGCGTGTGAGCGGCTTGCTCATGCCAGTGGTGGCCGATAGCGGGGGGGCTGGGAGCTCTCCTCGTGCGTGAGTGCGGTTCGCCTCGCTCCATGTATGAGCGGGACGGGCTGGATGGGGACCAAGAGCCTGAAGCGGGGCCCAGCGTCAGTTCTCCGTGCCACATGCCCGAGCGCAGGTCCGAGGAAGTCTTTGTCTCGCCTGCTTCTTCGAATCTGGAGTCAACAACAGCAGATGTGACGGGATCTTTTGCGGCAGAAGAATCAGCCCAACTCCTACCAACCCTGGATCTTTTGTGGCAAGGGCAGCAGTACCATCACATGTTACAAGGTCAAAAGTAGGTGTATTCAAACCAAAAGAATACAAGGATGGTACAATAAGGTATGACAAGATTACACATGTGTTTCTTACTAGTAGTGGTGAGCCTACTCATTTATATGATGCACTTGCCCATGAAGAGTGGAAAAGGCTATGGATGTTGAATATCATGCACTCATGAAAAATAAAACTTGGCATCTAGTACCACCAGGAAGAAGTAAGAATATAACTGACTGTAAATGGGTCTATAAGATCAAAAGAAAATCTGATGGAAGTATTGATAGATACAAGGCTAGATTAGTTGCAAAAGGATTTAAGAAAAGGTTTGGCATTGATTATGAGGATACCTTTAGTCATGTTGTAAAGTCAGCTACCATTAGACTTGTATTGTCAATTGCTATTTCCGGAGGATGGAGCTTGAGACAGCTAGATGTTCAGAACGCGTTTCTTCATGGTGTTCTGGAGGAAGAAGTGTTCATGCGACAGCCACCAGGTTATGATTATAAAAGCAAGCCAGATTATATTTGTAAATTGGATAAAGCCTTATATGGACTAAAACAAGCACCAAGAGCATGGTACTCAAGGTTGAGCACACAGTTACAACAACTTGGGTTTACTCCATCTAAGGCAGATCCCTCGTTATTCTTCTACAGTAAGGGCAACATTACTATATTTGTACTTATTTATGTTGACGATATAATTGTTGCCACCTCCAGTCCAGATGCTACTACCAGCTTACTTAAGGATGTGAAGCTAGAATTTGCATTGAAGGACTTGGGAAATCTTCATTGTTTTCTTGGGAGAGAAGTCAAGCAGGTAAAACATGGCATACTTCTTACACAGGAAAAATATACCACTAATATACTCAGGAGAGTAGGGATGGAGCATTGCAAACCTATAACTACACCAATCTCAACCTCGGAAAAACTTACTGTTGAGAGTGGAGAAGCACTTGGGTTAGACGATGCAACAAATTACAGAAGTGTTGTAGGTGCACTACAGTACTTAACTCTTACTCGTCCTGACATTTCCTATTCTGTGAATAAAGTGTGTCAATATTTGCATGCTCCTAGTACAGCTCATTGGACTGCAGTAAAGAGAATTCTGAGGTATCTAAAGTTTATAGAAGGACTTGGAATTCAGATTGTCAAGTCTCCATCACTACAAACAAAAAACACTTCCGTGATGATACGGGTTTGTCACAGTAGGTCGCATTTTTTGTCATGCATATACATCCATGACGATTTTATGACAGAATCAAGATAGTCATACCCGTGCTGTCGTAGAAGTGTTCCATGACATTACCAAAATTATTATCACGGAAAATCGCGATAAATCGCGCGTCTCAGAAGTGCTTTCGTCAAGGGTGACTGACACGTGGCATGCACCGTAACGGAACACCGTTAAGCTATCACTACTAGGGAAAAGCCTATACACAGAAAGTTACTAGTAGCGAGGGTTAAAAACCCTCGCTACTGCTACTTACCAGTAGCGCAGTTTTTAAACCTCGCTACTACTAAGTTGATAGCAGCAGCGCGAGTTTTTAACCCTCGCTACTACTAAGTGGTCTGTACCGTGCCCCCGGGACATGCCATAGTAGTAGCGCGGGTTTTTAAAACCTCGCTACTACTAAGTTTGATAGCAGTAGCGTTGGTTTTTAGCCCTCGCTACTACTAAGTGGTGCCATAGTAGTAGCGAGGGGGTAAGAAACCGCGCTACTACTAAAGGTCCCATTTTCAAACTCTACCCCCCCCCCCCCAGGGGGATCGCCTTTTCAGTTTTAAAAAAATAAACGAAAATGATGAAATCTAAAAAAAATAAAAGAAAATAAGTTTCCCATGTGATATGTGGTCTAGTTGTTGGGAAAATTTGCAAATATGAATTTGGACTTTATTTAATCTCTCGAGAATTTGTAAAAATGGGAATAACTTTTGCATACTAACTCGGATGAAAAAGTTTTTTATATGAAAAATCATCTACTCGAAAAGTTACATCCAAATTTAACTGGGGGAACCCTGTTAAACATTTTCAAAATCCTCAAAAACCTAACAGAAAAAAAGTTACGGGGCTTTTAAGATCTAGAGTGGAAAAAATCGAAAAAATTTCAAACTGTGTGGTCAAATTGTGGTCAAACAATGGTCAAACTAATTATTCTAGAATATTAGTGTTACTAAATAATTATTTTAGTTTTTTTGAATTTTGGTCAAATCTGGTCAAACTTTTGCCAAATTGTGGTCAAACTGTGGTCAAACTAATTATTCAAGAAATATTAGTGTTACTAATTTTTTAGAACAATAGTTTCAAACTCAAATAGTGAAATGTGTGACTTCATGCTCAAGCTAAATTCCTGAGGTTAATAGGATTGACATCTTACTATTGTCAGGAAAACAACAAGTGCAGACTTGGAAACGAGGGAGAATAGAACCCGGAAGTTAAGCGTGCTCAGGCTGGAGTAGTGAGAGGATGGGTGACCGTCCGGGAAGTTAGATGATTTGGAATGATGAGGGGTAATTAGAGATTAAATTGAGCAGCGATGAGGGGTGATTAGAGATTTGAGGTTAAAATAATTCAGAAATTTGAAAATTAGGGAAAAAAATCAAAATATTTTTTCAAAAAAATTCAAAAAAAACCACGCTGGTAGTAGTAGCGCGGGTTTTTACCCACGCTACTACTAAAGGACGTAGTAGTAGCGTGGGTGGCACCCGCCCTACTGCTATACGTTAGCTGTAGCGCCTTATTAGTAGCGCCGGCCCCGCGCTACTAATAGGCCCAAAACCCACGCTGCTGCTAGGCTTTTCCCTAGTAGTGTATCGGGTCCGGTTTTGGATCCGATAATCCGTTAACAGCCCGGAACAATGGGGATTTTCCACGTGTAAAATCATCATTGGCCACAGGAAACACGTGTTGCCTCACCATTGGGACACATGTCATCCACTCATTGGACAGGAGGCGCCTATGATAGGTCGACACGTGGCATGGCCCAACAGTGGCCCATTCTGGTGAAAAAGGCCGGCCCAATAAAAATTAGCAGGCCGGCCCATATAAGGCCTACTTGTGTCAGGTCCATTTAAGCCCACGGCCCATATGAGATGTGTCAATTCGGCCCGTCAACGGCCCGTTAAAGATTTGACACCATTGCAGCCCATCGTCAGTTCGAGCCCGTTAACAGCCCGCTATATATTTGGGCTCAATATCGGCCCGATGAGATTTCGGCCTGTTAACAACCCATTCAATGGATGGGCCAATTTTCAAGATGTACATCTTTCGGCCATTTAGCGACCAATTTAAATGTTGGGCTAATTTCCGGCCCGGTGTGTCTTTCAGCCTGTTGACGGCCCATAAATCTAATGGGCCATTTGTAGTCGGACCTGAGTTTCGGCCTTTTAGTGGCCCATTTAAGTGTTGGGCCAATTTCCGGCCCGGTGTCACTTTCAGCCTGTTGACAGCCCATGAATCAGTTGGGCCATTTATAGTCGGACCTGAGTTTCGGTCTTTTAACAACCCATTTAAGTGTTGGGCCAATTCCCGGCCCTGTGTGCCTTTCGGCCTGTTAACGGACCATAAATGAGTTGGGCCATTTGTAGTCGGACCTTAGTTTTGGCCTTTTAACGGCCCATGCCCTTCATGGTCCAATACCAGCCCGGTTTCTCTTTCGGCCTGCTAAAGGCCCACAACACAGTTGGGCCATTTACAATACGACCTGACTTTCGGCCTCTTAGCGGCCCATGCTCTTCATGGTCCAGCATAAGCCCATTGTCTCTTTCGGCCTGCTAAAGGCCTATAGTACAGTTGGGCCATATGTAGCCCAAACTTAGTAACGGCCTGTTAACGGCGCGTGAAACAAATTGGGCCCACCTGTTGCCCGCTTTGATGTCGGTCTGTTAACGACCCGGGAGGTAAGAGGCAGGCCGATCATTAACTTTCGGCCTAGTAACGGCCCGTTAACTTAATGGTCCCACTAAAGTTCGTACATGTCTTTAGGCCAAATTAGATAATTTGAGCCCGTTACGATGAGCAATTATGCACAGGACCAAAACCGATCAAGCAAAGGTACGGCATACAGGGAATAACGTTGCACATCCAGCATATATTACAGGAAATTACATCCACTGGGCAATCAAAGATTGATGCCAGTGCAAATAAATGAGCAGAACCTAACCATCTACAACGTCATAATCTGGAACCTCAGCACAGATGACGCCCATACGCATGTGGGCAAGTTCTTGCTGCTTTGCTACATTGTGTCTGAAAACATTGATCAGTTGTTGTGTCGCACGACTCTGCACCTCTGATTCATCCACCATTTCCATCATTGCTTCAGCCATTAATTGGTTCACAAACATACATTTATTCTGTTTCATTCGAGATAGAGGATACTGAACAGATTCAGATGGGGATTTTGGCAGGCTTGTATTATTAATAGTGGAGAGTGTCTCGACCACTTCATCATAACATAAATTAGGACAGGAACCAAACAGATTAATCATGAGTTATTGCCATATTACCTGGCCTAGATTTACTGGAAAGAAACAATGGGGTTGCCTTGCTGTTTTCAGAGTTTGTCTTCTTATGTTCAGCAGCCTGCACAAAATTAATACACTAGCATTGTTATCATTGGCCAAGTCAAGATAATAGGAAAGCAACATTGACACAACAAACGTTTGGGCAACTAGCCTACACCAAATTAACACAATATGGCACAACTATCATCAGCTAGGTAAGGTAATGCGAAAGCAACATTGACACAATGAATGAATGGGAAACTAGAGAAGCACTACAATTCAGTAATGTGCGTGGTATGAGATAGTACACTCATGCAACTCAGTATGCAAAACTACCAGGCAGTTTTCCTTACAAAAATGAACATTGGCACCTTTAACATTTTGCTACAACTAATTTTAGATCAGATAAAGGTTAGATTCACGTAGATTAACAAAATACATGCTGATGTAAAAATATAGTGATATACAACAGGTACTTACATTAGCATTGGAGCACATAGAATTCCCGCAAGATATTTTTCTTGAATACGATCCCAATGGAGGAAGTCTTATATTGTTTAACCTTATGTTCTAAAAGAGACATGGGTAAGAAACATGTAGAAAATATGATCAAAATGCTATAAAATTTCATGATTTAAGGATACGCACACGCTTCTTAGAATGGAGTTGACATTCTTTTGCTGGACTGGAGCGGACTAGTTTTTTGGCCACTGAAATCTGCTTATTATCAGGTGGAGTTGCGTTTCTCTATGCTGGAGCAGTATCTATGAAAAATGGAGTTAGTTTATTATCTCCTGGCGTTTGGATCTTTTGCAAAGACCTAGCTTGTAACCCTTCAGATTCTAACATAGCCGTCTTCCCCTTGCATGCCTTATATAGAAGAATGGTGATTCAGTTATAAAACATGCTACAGCAGAGATGGAATAGGTACTGAAGAATAGAAAGGCATGACATATTGACATGTATTCCCTCCATCCGGAAATAAATGGATGGGTCTAGGCATATTTCAATTCTAGATACATCCAATTTTATCCATTTCTGGGACATGTAATCCGGACGGAGGGAGTATGATGTAAGAGCTAGGGATACGACAGGGCAACATAGTAAAAAAACACTGAAAACCCACTGCAGAACCAAAGTATTCAAACCCACTGATATGAGATAGTACACTAATGCAGCTCAGGATGCAAAACTACCAGGTAGTTTTCCTTAGAAAAATCAACATTGTGGCATTTAATCATACATTTTGCTACAACTAAATTTAGATCAGATAAAGGTTGGATTCATGCCGATTAACAAAATGCATGCTGATGTAAAAATAGTGATATACAACAAGTACTTACATCTACATTGGAGCATAGAGAATTCCTGCAAGAATATTTCCTCATAAACGATACCATTGTAGAAATTCTTCTATCTGTTAAGCTTATTTTCTAAAAGAGAGATGGGTAAGAAACATGTAGAAAATATGATCAACATGCTATAGAATTTCATGATGCAAGGATACGAACACGCTTCTTAGAATCGAGTTGACATATTTTTGCTGGACTGGAGCGGACTAGTTCTTTGGCCACTGGAATCTGCTTATTATCAGTAGGAGTTCGGTTTCTCTGTGCTGGAGCAGTATCTATAAAAATTGGAGTTGGTTTATTATCTCCTGGCGTTTGGATCTTTTGCAAAGGCCTTGTTTGTAACCCTTCAGATTCTAACATAGTCATCTTCCCCTTGCATGACCTGTATAGAAGAATGGTGCTTTAATTATAAAACATGCTACAGCAGAGAGATGGATCAGGTAATAAAGAATAGAAAGGCATGACATATTGACATGTATTCCCTCCATCCAGAAAAAATGTATGGGTCTAGGCGTATTTCAGTTCTAGATACATCCTTTTTTATCCATTTCGGAAGCATGTAATCCGGACGGATGGAGTATGGTTTAAGAGCTAGGGATACGACATGACAACATAGCAAAAAAACACTAGTTGAATGTAAAACTGTATGCTAGTGGAATACGTACAGAAATAACTAAGGCAACATACACGTGTATGATTGGGAAACTAAGATGGCATTGCAGCAGAGCAGTAGAACAACACTTCAATGTAAAAAAACACGGTATGGTAGACAGATGAAGTACATACTGATGAATAACAATGCATAAGATATTAAGAAGCATGATGTCCAAATTAAGCAGATGGCATTGCGATAGAGTAGAATGATAGTACTTGAATTTGAAAACATGTTATCATGAATGGAATAGGTACTAAAAAACAGGAAGGCATGACATATCTACATGCATGATCAGCATGCTAAGCACATGTCATTGCAATAGAGTAGATACACTCCAGGACATTATATGCATGTTGTACCCATATCACAGGCCAAGTTAGAGCAAGGACCTTGTGGGGTGAAGAGGATTCATCATCTTTCTGCAAGTCTTCTGAAGAACTACCTTTACATTTTCCATAATATTGGGTATCATTGACATCAAGTTTATTGGCCTTTACATTGCTCCGTGAGGTTCTTGTGGATATATCAGTGTGTGCAATTATATCTGACATGCATGGAAGACAACTAGTAGTTAGATTTATGTAATGAGTGCCTGTAGGAGACGACATAAGTAGTAGGACTGGGGTTAACTAGCAGCAACAGGTCTCATAAACTAAAGGGAGAACACAAATGAAAGCTACAGAATATGTATCGTTTGTACTCGAGATTAACTAGATGGCACACAAAAGTATTAAAGAACAACTGGTAATAATAGAAGTGGTATAATACTATAATCACCAGCCTGTGGGATAACATTGGCTGATGGATGATAACTATGGAACAGCGTTACCTAAAGAACAAGTATCTTAGCTGAACTGTGGAACGACGTTAACTCCTGAACAAGACCCGTAAGAGATCAGCATGAATATACAGTGAAATGTGATGATCTATTTTCCATGCTTATATGAATAACAAAGCCATAAATGTTGCACACAAGTAAGATGAGGGTACAACCTATCTGGCTGTCATCCATAGGAGTGAGTATCATGTGTTGACTTGTCGATGGCCGTGCAGTTGTTGTGGCTCTCCATGTCAGGCACGCACATTCGATGCAGGGAACTATTGAGTGGGGACTATAGCTCCCTTCTGGTGTATGCTTCCCTTGTTGCAGCAGCTGTGGTGAGTCGGAAGACGGTGTGTCTGAAAATGCAGATAACGCATAATGTTAAGAACGGCATATCTCTTTGATCTGAAGAAATACACTAAGAGATCAACAACAAGGTACGAGAGTCACACGTCTGTTGAATGAAGACTAAATTGGGGTCACACGATTTTATTTTATTTTGGTACTGTCCGATCTACGCCGAATGGCTTGATGGCTGTCTTGTGCCTCCCGGCTGACACTGTTCGGAATCTTCCCCGAAGAGCCAGCGACCAACGCCAGAGCAGCCTTCCTCCGCCGTCCGTGGACCCGGCCAAAACCCCTCTCCCCGCCCCACCGCACCGCCGTGGTTGCGCCGCCACCGGGACAAGCCACAAAGACTCCCCATCATCCAGATCCGGCGGCGGCAGTACCTTCAACCCACGCAACTCTAAAAGATAGCCATCTAAGCGCTGCTTCCGCGGCGAACTTGCGGCCCCGCACCCTTATGTTAGACACCAGCCAACCGGTAGCCTGGGAGCTCAGCCGCCTCGAGGGGTGCTGCTTCCCATTGGGAATCGATTGGCCCAGAATAAAAATTCAGACAACTAACACCTAAATAAAGTGATTTGAGATGAGGGTGCGACCTATCTGGCGGCATGGTGCAGTAGGCAGGTCCAGCTGCCGAGTCGGTGAGGCCGACGCGGTTGCAGTGGTGACCGGCGGCAGGGAAACAGCGATGTCGCGACGGTCGATGGCTACAGGGAAGCAGTGCCAGTACTCTGGACGGATCCAAAGTTGGAGCCGCTCCGGCGCCGTGAACAACGGCGGGGGTGAATCGGCTCCGGTACGGTTCACGCGGCCGTCGTCGAGGCAGTACGAGCAACACGGAGTAAGAGGCACACGGCCCAGTGCACGACAGCAAATGGAGAGCGTCTCCGG
>NC_041385.1:821345240-821346236 GCF_002162155.2 Triticum dicoccoides
ACGCATTTGTCTGAAATGTGAGGGAGAGTTACAGTTCTACCCTTGTCTTTAGGCTTCTCGGCTTGGGTCTGTGTACTGAGGGTCGGGGATAGTAGAGTAACTTTGCTTCTCCCCAAATAGTGGGCGGGAGCTATTTCGTGCGAGGAGGGCGTGTTTTGAACTATAGTGGGCGCGAGCGATTTCGGGCGAGGAGAGAGTGTTTTGAAATAGTGGGCGCAAGCTATTTCGGGTGAGGAGAGCTTGTTTTGCCGACCATGGTTTATGAATTATTCAGCACATGTCATTTCGGCTGAGGAGAAGGCGCGCTTGGATGAAGTTACGAACCTACCCTCGATGTACAACGGGCCAATTGATGCGTGTCCCACATAGGATGGTAATTTCGCGTCTCCCATTTATTTGCTCAGGCAAATTCCACTGAGCAGAGAGGATGTTTAACGGTTCGTTCAAAATTTGTGAGAACGAGCATCCACGTCTACCTTACCAAGTCCATTCGAATCAAATTTTGAAATATTAGCTTGCCACTTCTTTTTTAGATGGAGAGATGATGCTCGGGAGTAATGTGTTTTTACATGCCCGTTGCTAGCGATTTACTATATGACAAATAGTTGACCCACTCAAAAACGCGAATCAAACCCAAAATGAAATATCTTGATTCAATGAAATAGCTCGTTCACTAGGTCAAAATAGTGAACTAAATCCAGAATTGAACACCTCAATCGAGTAGCATGTTGTACAGTATTATAGTACTCCATGAACATGTTGAAAGTCAAATTAATGAACTTGTTTTATATACACATATATCTGTTCATGTGTGGATTGTAGACAACATGTTCTCCAATTTAAATATTTGAATGCAAGTTTATATCGAAACATGGTTTATATCAGTCTTTCATGCATAAGACGCGACCTCCCCCTCTCCCAGACTCTCTCTCTCTCTCTCTCTCTCTCTCTCTCTCTCTCCGACAATCTTCAATTCTGTCTCATGCATCCAACACA
>NC_041385.1:821346626-821378142 GCF_002162155.2 Triticum dicoccoides
AACACAAAAACATTGTTGGTCCCTCTCCCTTTCTCTCCATCTCTCCATCTCTCTCTCTCTCTCTCTCTCTCTCTCTCTCTCTCTCTCTTTGTGTGTGTGTGTGAGGGAGGGGGTCTTTCTAGTTCGCATGCATATATACACCATCTATAGGTCTCTCTCGCACACTATGTATGATACTCTAGCTAGTCCAACCTAGATATCTTGGGTGCACTCATCGTACACACACAAATTACTTGGCTCTTTGCCCGTAACTCTCTCACGCACCACTCTGTCGCCTCGGAGCTCTTCCCCCTCTCTCAAACTCTCCATCCACTTGGGTTGCACATACACATGCATATCTCACTCACACTCTATAGGCCCATCTAAAACTCTATCTCTCTCCCTAGTTCTCTCTCGATCTCACGCGCACACACACATAATCTCATGCCTAGCTAGCCAAGTATGGTGGTCTCTCACTCAATTGTAGGCACACGCAGTTCCCCCTATATGTATATGACTAGCTAATCTTAGTCTCCATCACAAACATGTGCATGGTCTATCTCGATTTCTCTCGGGGCATCTTTCTATCGCGCACACACCTCCCTCGATCTCCCACCCATATAGTCCCCTCACGATCTCGAGGGGATCTCTCTATCACAAACACACCCTCTCTCCCTCCCCATGCGTCCATGTCCTCCATGTGTCCCTCTCGACCTTTGTTCCTTGTTGGCCGGACCTCTATTGGACATGTGCTATAGGGGTGTCTCTCTCCGTTGCAAACAATCACACACTAGCTATCTTCGTGTATCTCCTCGCCTGCTTTTCCATCTCGGAGAAGCATGCATGATATGTTCACATAAAAAACGAAAACACACACACTCTCTCTAATTTATCGTTTGTTGTCACTTTCTCTTTCACACACATACTCTTTTTGCACACTTACTCATTCTCCTTCACACACACTTGATCTGTGTCGACTTAGGCACTATCATCGGTCCATAGCATATATATTTATTGAAAAGTCAAACATCACAAAGTTTGACCATGTACGCGGAGAAAAACAATTACATATAGTACGGTAAACATATACCATTAGATTCACCATGAGATGTAGTTTTCTATGATGCATCTTTGGTATTGTAGATATAAATAGCATTTGCGTAAACCTGATCAAAGTTCCCAAAGTTTGACTTCTAAATTTTTTACATGTACTTCATTATCGTGCGATGGAATATCTCTTTCCCCCTCTCAGCTATCTGACGCACCACTCAGCCTTATCGGGGCTCCTCAATCTCTCTCAAACTTTATTGGTCAGTTTGATTCGTGACCTGACCCTCATGCCTTGATGGCCAGTACTGCCTGGTGTGGCCGTGAGATGTCAAATATTTCTGCCTGGCCAGGCTTGTGGGATGCTGAAGTGTTTGGTTCATGCCTGGGCTAGGCAAAGCATCAACGTCACATCAATCAATCCATGCAGCAATTATTTAATGCTAATATCCATCCATGTTGCTATTAGCCTCATGGCCGCACGACCAGGCACGGCCAGACATTCGAAATCGGTCGCCTGGGCCAGGCTACTTGAAGTGTCTGGAGTCCAGCCAGGCTAATTAAATTACAAGGGAACCCAGGCCAGGCGGGCTTTATTTTTCACAGGGTAGCAACCAAACAAGCGTGCATGAAATCCAGCCACAACCCCAGGCCAAGCAAAAGATGCTCAGGACGCAAGCCAAACTGACCTTATATCTCCCTGGTTCACACATACACATGTCTCGCTCGCGCTATACATATAGACACATCCAGCACTCTCCGCCCCTATTCTCTCTCCATGTGACACGCACCCCACTAAGTACCATAATCCCTCACTCCATCATAGGCGCAAGCACTCCCCCCTCCTAAGTATGATTATCTCTTACTAGCAATCAGGAACACACGTATTGTCTCCTTCCATCCATACATCTATCCCGATATCTCTCGGGGCATCTTCTATCACGGACACACCTTGTCACTCGATCTCCCACCCATGTAGTCCCATCACGATCTCCAGGGGATCTCTCTATGACAAACATACACTCTCTCCTCCCCATGTCTGCATTTTCTCCGTACGTCTCTCTCGACCTCTCTCCCTTGTTTGTCAGACCCCTCTTGGCCATCTGCTCGGGGTCTTGCTCTCTCGGTTCCAAACAACCACACACTATCTCATCACCTTGCCTCCGTTGTCGAAGATGCATGTGTGATATGTTTGCATAAGACACGCATGCTTTTTCTCTACTTTTATTGTGTGTTGTCCATGTCTCTTTCACACACGAACACACACTTTTTTCACTCACTCTTTCTCTCTATCTCTCTCTATCTCTCTCTCTCTCTCTAGTTAGGGACTCTGTCACGTCCATAAGCATGTGCATGTTTTGAAAAGTCAGACCTCAGAAAAGTTTGACCAGGTGTATGTGGAGAAAAACATTTACATCTGGAACGATCATTAGATTCATCACAACATGTACTTACTTCATACTATCATTTATGTTTGGTATTGTAGATATAAGTAATTTCTTTATAAACTTGGTCAAAGTTTCAAAAGTTTGACCTTTTAAAAAATGTTGGAACTACATTATCGAACGGAGGGAGTAGCACTTTCTTTCTCTCTCTCTCTCTCTCTCTCTCTCTCTCTCTGCTATCTCTCACGGGCCTCCCCTCTCACTTGAACTCTCTATACCGACGGATTATACGCTCACTGTGTCAGCATATAGCTCCGTATATTGTTTAGTTGTCTGGTCAACCAATCCACATGCTGCCTTGTCAGCTCGTATTCTGTATCTTTGTGTGCTGGCCCATGTGGCAGTGGGTGTAAATAGGTAAACAAGAGGCCCATCTGACACGCGGTGAAGTAAACAAAGTTGAGACCACTCGGGGTAGAACCACGCTCGCTAGTAAATTGTGGGCGCATTGAGGACACACTTCTTGCACGTGAAGGACGCACTCGCGCACAATTCACCAATGCGCGGCGGCATGCACAGAAGGACGCACTCACGCACACCCAACACACAACACACACCAGCACACGTGTACACCGGCGTCTTCGTCGGTTGAGATGGACGGCGAGGGAGCCAACAAGCGGAGGCGGCTCGAGCCAAAACCGCATCCGGCGAGCCTGGACTTCATCAGCAACCTCCCCGACGACATGCTACTCGTCATCATCGGCCTCCTCCCCACCAAATCTGCCGTGCGGACCGCCCTGCTCTCCCGGCGGTGGCGCTGTGTCCCCCTCAACCTCACCGTCGACAACTGCGTCTGCGACGGGGATTGCAAGCGCATGGCCGCAGTCTCCAAGATCCTTTCATCGCACCCTGGGCCGGCCAAACGCCTTGACATCCGCATGTTCAGTACCAACTGCAAGGTCCAACCCAAGTTCGACGAGTGGTTCTTATCCCTCGCCCTAGATCAGCTCGAGGAGCTCATCTTTGAAGCTGGACGATGTCGCTCTCTGCCGCCCTCTGCGCTCCGCCTCACGCCAACGCTGCGCCGTGCCAGCTTCAGCTCCTGCTATCTTCCCCAGATTAATGCCGTGCCCGCCCTTCTTCTCCCTCAACTCAAGCAGCTCGACCTCCTCGACGTTGTCATCTCGAAGAAGGCTATGGAGCATCTGCTCCGCAGCTGTACTACGCTTGAGTACCTTCATCTTGAGCAGATCCACGGGTTCATTAGCCTCCACATCGCCTCGACGAATCTCCGATGGATTTATGTGTCTTGCTGGCCCCACAACAAGACATCAATTGGGAAGAGATCACTCCAGCTGTTCCACGTTATGGTCATTGAGAATGTGCCTTTCCTTGAGAGATTGCTTGTATCAGATCTAGAAGGTCCAACAAAAATTAGGGTCATTGACGCGCCGAAATTGACAGCGTTGGTGTACTCGTCTGCCAAATTCTCCAAACTCTTTATTGGATCCGTAATCGTTCAGGTACAACACTCATCTTCTTCTCCGTCTTCTTGAAATTCACATTTTTAAATTTCTTCTTGATGTATTTACGACCGTCTTCCAGAAAATGATTCCGACATGCTTGACCCAGTCCATGCGCACAGTGAAGATCTTGTCACTAAAATCTATCGGTCCCAATCTGGATCAAGTTGTTGGATTCCTTACATGCTTTCGGTGCATGGAGAAGCTACTCATCGAGGTGAAACTTCTTTCCTATAAGTAAACGGTAATCACAATGTTGCTCAATTTTTTTCGTAATTTTCCCAAATTACAATGACAAGTGTAGTTTTCAAAACTGCATCTACGCACTTAACCGAAAGAAATGTTTTTAGTATTTTTCTCCCGTGATCACCTGGATCGTTTTTATGCTGTACTACTATACTAGCCTAGGCTAGTCATAGTGGAAAGTAACTTAGACTACTCCAGTAACTCTATGGTTGCCCTAAGAGCAAGTACTACCTCCATCCTGGTTTACTCTTCCAATTTTGTAGTATCAAAATTTGACCATAGATTTAACTGACAAAATGTTAATGCATGTCACTAAGAACTATATCATTGGATTCATATTTGAACATAACTTCAAATGGTGTAATTTTTAGTGACGTGCATTGGCATTTTCTTAGGTAAATCTATGGTCAAAATTTTATACTAAATACGAGGTAGTATTCCCTCCATCCCAAAATTCTTGTCTTACAATTGTTTAGATACGGATGTATCTAACACTATAATGTAACTAGATACCTCCGTATTTAGACAAATTTAAGGCAAGAATTTTGGGACAGAGGGAGTACAAAAGTGGGCTATGTAGGCCAAAACACGTGCCAAATTCACTTGTGATGCATTTAGCATCGATGCCCCTCCATTGCTCACCTGGTGCCCCAATCTGGATCACCTACTTTGCTCCGGTGCTAGATTAACTCACACAATGAAAAAACACTGTGTGGGAGAGAGAGAGGACTAAGGCAATAAAAAACACTTGTTTGGGAGAGTGAGAGGTTGGTGTAGTTGGTTTGATTGATTTGTTTATACATGTGGGTATGTGTGCACAACGGTGCCAACTCTCTCACATCGCGAGAGCGGTGCCAAAATCTTTTGATTTGACATCAATGCGTATTATGTGGCATACTTTTGCGAAATATGGCATCGGCCACATAGTGGAAGGCAAGAAATTCCCAAGCTCTTCTCGTGCTCCTAGTTAAATGAGAGGAAACAAAGAGAGAGAGAGAGAGAGAGAGAGAGAGAGAGAGAGAGAGAGAGAGAGAAATATCACTAGCCAGCCAACCCTATCGTATGAGCGAATGATATTGGTACCTCTTGATGACACGGCAATCTTATACAGCCAGCTGCTCTAATATGTTCTCATCTTTTGCAGATAGAAAAGACCTGAAAGTGAAAAATGTGCTGCACTATAACAATCTCACCGAATTCCTTGATCTCCATCTTACAGAAATTGATTTGATCGACTACCGAGGCAGTAGATCTGAGATTAAATTGGCCAGGTTCTTTGTTCTGGAGGCAAGTGTGCTCAAGGTAATGAGGTTTGGTGTTCTCTGGCGCAACAATGAATGGCGTGCTGATCACCGCAAGCGTCTAAGCCTAAATGACAAAGTCTCCGCAGAAGCTGAATTTGTTTTGGAAACATCAAGTGGCCAGAGACTCGAAAACTTATTTACCCATTAGTGACTTGTCAGAGCGGTGGATTTTAGTTTGTACGATAATGCTACATCCACCTAAAGTAACAAAAGTTCTTATGTCAACTTCCTAGTAATTCCCTCTTTGTTGGTGCAGCATTACTCCTAACATTTGTAATATCAGTTTGAAACTTCTAATATTGCCATGTCCTATTCCTGCATTTTCAAAATACTGCAAATCAAACAGGTCCTGAGTTGGTGATGATGTTGTGTCTCCCATCTTTCACCAATAGCCGTCGGATCTAGATCTGAATCATACAAACCAAGCTTCTCCATTTTTGCAAAAAGATGCCCGCACTTGTTCCCTATTTACAAACAACTCCTTGTCTCTCACAATCAGCCTTATCTCCTCCCCACCACATCTAGAAGGCCGTGGAAAAATCTGGCGGGATGGCCGCTGCCGGTGCCGTCCACCCCCAATCTTGGTGTTCCGGGAAATGCACCGGCATCTACGGACGGGAAATTATGTCGAACAGGGCTAGTTGTAAGCAGGCTAGCTCTACAGCCATGATGATAGTGACTGCAGACGGTGAGGCTGACTATGGTATGCCGAACACGGCGCCTATACTCAGGTGTCATCTCCGCCGCAGGGTCTTATCACTTCACTACGAGGAGCAGCACGTAATAATTTGACCAATTGGTAATAAAGTGCTAGTACTGCTACTACATTGGTAGTACTACTACTAGTACTAGTAGCACCACCGTCTGGATTTAGGAGTACTACCACGTCCATCTGGATTTTAATATTTGACTAGCAATATCTAGTAATGCATGTCACAAAAATATACTACTCCCTCTGTAAATAAATATATGGTGTTTGATTCCTATCGGCGAGAGAACTTAATGTCTTTTTTGCTAACTAGAGTAATAGGATTACATGCAATGAACTAAACACTGCATGTCATGTTGGGTAGTCTCAAGTCATTGAAAGCATGCACGACTCACATCTCTCATTGGTTGATATGTCACGAAATAAGAAACAAGGAGGGACTTAATGCATCGTGCCTAAGTGTTTTGGGATTATTTGGTTTTCGTAAGGTGACTTGCACAACTTTTTGTTTACATGCATTAACATTTTATTAGTTAAATCAAAGGTCAAAACTTGGCGCAAAATGCAAAGGGGACCAATAAACCAGTAAACATCAAATTTCTCTTGTTTGGCCCCAACTAGAGGTCCGGTGAGATGACTATATTGCACCACAGCACCGGCATGGAGGGGGACGCAGCTTTATTGCCTTACTGCAACTGCCTTTGGATGAATGACACATGGGCCCAAGGGGTGGCTGGCCCACCTATCATACAGCCAAAGGCAGGTGCAGTAGCGGGCTGAGGAGTAGTACGAAATCCTACGCACCTACGCACGCTAACAAAGGGCAAGAGTGATCACTCGAATCGCAAGATCAGTTGACTAGAAGCTAAGCTAGACCCATGGAGGTGATGAGCACGAGCATCAGCCGGCTGTGCCAGATGGTCCACGACGCCGGCCTGCGGCCCGGCACCGTGGAACGTCTCCAGGTATTGCTAGAGGCTGCCAGGGCGAGGGGCCGCTTGGACGACAACTTCGTCTCCTTGTACAACGAGGTCCTCGTTAGTTTCCTTGACAAGTTCACCGTCGTCAAGAAGCTCGCAGACGACTTTGACGTACGCCTCCAGCCAACGCGCCCAGGCTCTGCGATGCCTGCCACCCTCAATGGCCACTATGGTGACAACCTCTTCGACGCACTGGTGGCCCTGTGACTGCCCGCCGTCGCGCCGGAGAATGTCCACCTCGAGGTCGTGCTCACTGCGCAGCGCCTGGCGCAGCAAGACACCATCGACATAATCACCCACGTCTACCCGCAAATCGTCCACAGGGACTACTACATGCAAGAGGAGGACGATAGGACGCTGGCCTTCTTGGACCGCAGGGCAACCTTGGACGACATTGTTCAGAAGCACGTTGAGCTCGCCGCCAACGCCGCTGGTCCTCACACATCGGTTGGTGACCCGGCGCACTAGGGCGTGAGGATGTCGTTGATGGATCCATATGTATTTTTATCTTTCCGTCAAATCCATGTAGTAGTATATGGTACTACTAGTAATTATATCTTACCTTTCGCATCAACTTCATAATTTTCGTATGTACTCCATGCATGAACGACGCCAAAACCAAAATTCTCATTACTCTAGGCAAAATCGTTATTTTCTATCTATCGGTCGCGCCATGGAGCATAACCAAATTTTACAAGTTATGAGTTCAAAAGGAAAAGCTTGCCATGTTCGCATCGCACCCCCACACGGTTGGTCCGTCACGCCACTCAAGAGGGAATGCGTGCGGTGTTGCATTTTCACTTACAAGTGGGACCGCAGTTGAGCAAACCGACTATCAGCAAACCCCCACCACACCCACCGCGCGATGGATGAGAAAACAGGAGGGAGAAGAGATGGCTGTAGCATGATCTCCAAGAAAATTGGTGTCCGATGGGACTCGTGTGGGTGGCGGGTGCCGTACTGCTAGCCGTGAATGCTAGTTATGGCCCATGCCACCCCACTATATCGAGCCTATATCAAGGTACGTAGAACAAATTTCCTGGAGTCCGTGCTCAGCCCTGCTCTATCTCTCTTCTCAGCCAGCCAGCGGACACGCAAAGCCCATCCTCTGTTTGCTCACATGCGGTCCCACATGGTAGTGAAAATGCAAGAGGACCCACTGAACATGCACATCTTTCACCTTGACGTGCTGGTGATGAAAAACAAATCCAATAAAGATCTTCGGTGGCTGCTTTTGGAGTTACTCAAGAGTAGTAAGATTCTATTTACGGTTTAACCCAATATGCACATCACGTGGCTTCAACTACCACTCTATTTTCTTGCATGACACGACCTAGATGCTGGATGTCGCACGTGTCAGGAAAAGGAGGAAGAACCCGACCAAATCTTCGGTTGTGCTCTCGGATTAGTCTAGTTGTGCTAACTTAAAAAATTTATTGTGTACTCCCTCCATTCCAAAATACTTAGACATCCATTTTTCCAAAAATGGATGTACATATATACTAAAACATGTCTAGATACATCTATATTTTGAAAAATAGAAGGCATGTACTATTGTGGAACGAAGGGAGTAGAATGGATGCAAGTTTTGGTATTGGGAAGAAGAGTACATCGATATATTGATAGAGCGCAATTTAGTAGATGTTCTAGCACTTTTAGCTAGCATAGAGGCTAGAGATGAGACTAGTGCACTTGTTGATACTCGTACTAGAGGCTAGACATGAGACTAGGATGCGAGGAAGCAATGTCTACTTCTTTACACTCGAAGAAGAAAGAAGCACACAAGATCGAGCCTCCGCAGATCAACAATGAATGCACCGAGAAGGCACTAATCCAACTTACAGGAACAGTTATGGAAGTTGGATATCTTCTAGTAGTAGTAAAATGTATTCTTGTGGTTCTTGTTTTCTTTGGTCTTGCTTTTCTAGTCAAAATTATCGTTGGAGTTCATGCAAAATGGAGGTCCCATTGGGGTCGTGCGTTGGAGTTGGCCTTACAAGTGGGACCGCGGTTGAGGAAACCGACTATCGGCAAACCCCCACCTCGCCCGCCGCGCGATGGCTGAAGTTAGAGAAACGACAGGTTGAAAAGATTGCTCTAGCACGGACTCCAAGAAATATGGTGTCAGATGGATGTCGTGCTGGTGGCATGTGCCGTACTCCTGGACGTGAATGCTTGTTCTGGCCCATGCCACCCTACTACTACTAATTATATAGTACTCCTACTAGTAGTATCAAGGATTCGAGGTGCTGGTTACGTACAAAGAACACATTAACATAATGCTACAGTAAAAACACCCGCCCGACGCGCGAAGTATGTGAAGCTATTACAAATGGTGTACTACTACTGTTGATTGGGCTCATCCGATAACCTATTGCAATGCACGTACTACTATGTATTTGGAAAATATTTTTTTGCCTCGTCACACCATTCACTCAGAGAAGCGTCTCGAAAGCCATTCATAAATTTAGTAAGTTTATCATAGGCATATCACTTTATTACATACAACAGGTCATCAACCCATATTGACAATGAGGATACGTTATAAATACTAATGTTTTCATCACATAACAAATAACAAGCAACTAAATGAATTTCAACTCAACCATTCCTCGGCGTTGGAAACGCTTGCTTTGAATCACAAGTGATTCTCTGGGACGGGCCATCCGTTGTCGATCTCGAGACCAACGCAGGACTGATCATCTAGGCTGAAGCGGCCTACTATATCAGTACCAGCATAGGGAACCACCCAAATTTCTTAGGTATAGACACAGTTTCTTCTCATAACTGGTAGTAACGTTGTGTCAATAGCAGTTGGATCGCCTTTCACCATCATTGGATAGTTTTGTCCAAGGAAGAGCGAGTTTTCTCCAAGACTATCAATTCTATACCAGGGAGAAGGAGTTGGCGCTAGCACACTAGTATCCATCCCGAATACCATGCAACGAGTGTTGGAATAGGTCCGGAGAGTGCGACCATGGGAGACTACACCTGGTTCCTTAGTAGTAACATCATCAGTGGGCTCTAGACACACAAGAAGAGGTGATCCATTGGAATTAGTTTCCAGGCACCACATAGTATATGGGCGCTGCTCGTCCTCATGCTCGTGATCATCACCATCGTCATCTCCCCCTTGGTTATAAAATTTTTCAAGTATAGCTGGTGGAATGTTCACAGGACCTTGGAAACACAAGAAGAAGGTTAATTAGTAAAGGGAAAGTTGCTAACCCGCATGCATGTGGATGAAACAATTATAATTACGGTGGAAGACAAATGTACCGAAAGCATAAGGATTCCATGCAAAAACAGTGCCACGAGTGGTGGCAGCAAACACAAGGCCCTCGTATTGAATTACATCACAGTACTCATCCGTGTACAGAAACTGATATTTGAGAAATATCCATCCAGTCGAACCACGAAGGACGGCAACAAGCTTGTTGAAGATAGCAACAACTTCATAGTTGTTTTAATTCCAAGAGCGGTTCGGAACTCGACAAATTGCTATCTTCCGTAGAAGACAGTCACCATGATCGTATTTCAATGTGCGTACAATACCGGTGTGCTCAACCTCTGGGTAGTCTGCTGAGATTTTTGTAAGTGGAACCCGGTCAAGAGTGTACACATTCACAAGTTCCCACTCGCAGTTGGACCAAATGTAAACAACCCAATCTCCATTTGCGCCTGCCAAAGCCTTACCCTCAAGCGATGGCATCTTAACATCATACGTATCAATATCGAGCGGCATCAACTTGCACAAGGCGAGGCCTCCGTCGTCCCGACACCAGTCATCAGGGTCACGGCGAAGAAGATAGGGGAGATCAAGCTACTCCTTGACTCTTGGGTTCCTTGTAATGATGTTATTAGTTGAGTCGAGAATGGGCTTGAACGAACCTGCCATGCTAGCCGAGGTGATGACGTCACACCGATCAATGAGTTCCTCCACCACGTCATCTTTCAGATCGGGGCAAAAATAACGGGGTCGTTTTCGGCCTATTCCCTCCATGGAGAAGACGATCGAACAATGGCATAAGAAAGGGTGAAGGGCTGAAGGAAAATGGAGGAGTGAGAGGAAGAGCGTGTGACAGCAGTTCCAAATCGAGAGGGAAAGGCAAAGAGTTGGTGGACGGTTTCCAGTTTGCCACGGTTCACGAAGAGGCGCACCAGCCTACACGTCCGTTTGGAAATACTAGTAGAAAATGACTCGCCGTCGTCTGACTCATATGTTGGAAAGGGACCACATGTTAACGAAACATGGTGTGTAATTTCTCGTGCAAAATGAGATCTGGCCGCGTTGTCCTGAGGTGCGGCATTGTTATCGACCTTTATTTTTTAATGGCGCGCCGTTCAGTTTTGAAGCACGACCAACTGGTACTGTACGCAGAGAAAATATAAACTACTCTACCACTACTCCACCTCCAGTAATAGTAGTATAAAAAAGATATATAGGCTGGAGCTTCAGTGCTTTCTTGCTAAGGGCTGCCCACTTGCTTCTCACACTACCACCCTCTCTCCAGATCTAAAAAAGATGACCCCTCTCTCCCTCCTCACCGGTGGTCACAGATCCGCTGGGGAAGAAAAGGACGTGCAACGTTGACGCACTCATCGTCGGCGAGTGAGGTCACGCACTAATGGCAAGGCCGTCCTCTCAGACCTAGCGCCCGCGCGGGATGGCCTCCGTCCCCAAGCTCGCTGCCGTAGTGTGTGCGGAGGACGACGACCACGACCGAAGCCACTTCCCACCGACCCTCAGGTATGCTACCTCTTTTCGAACCATACCCTTGTTCTATTGCCCCATCTGCCACGTCGTTGCATGTGGATCTTTTTCCACTCCACCATCTTCCCAATTTGCTATCATCTGCTTTGCTGGCCACGCAGACGAAAACCATAATTTGCACTATTAAAGGAAACCCTACTTCATGCAGACTAATCCATGTCTGGGTTGAATAAGGAAAGGAAGGGAGACTGTACTGTCCAAGAGAGTAGGCATCGAACCCGCATCTAGGTTGAAAAGGGGAAAATCAGTGGCTAAGGAACGAGCACTACTAGGAAAAGGCCTAGTAATGGCGCACCTAATTTGGCCATTAATGGCGCATTAGTGGGGCGTCATTAGTGCCACGCCATTAGTATATTTTACTCATGGCGCATCCGTGGTCCGCCATTAGTATACTAATGATGCGCCATTAGTATCCTTTGGCATACTAATGGCGCACTGTGATGTGATGCGCCATTAGTATGAATATTAGGTTTTTTTTATTTTTTAAATTTTCTATTTTTTGCACAGGTTACAAAATGTATAATTGGACAAAATATAGACAGCACACACCAACAACAGATTCATCGAATACAATAGAAGATTAGTCTCTGAATACAATTCATCATATTAGTCTCTGAATACAATTCATCATATTGGTCTTCGAATTGAAAAGACCGAACAAAGATAGAACATTATATTACAAGTCTCGAGACCGCGAGTAGCGAGTTTGTCTTCACATTACAAGTCGATATCGATCATCTAAACTACCATCACATAGAAGAGAGCTGATGTCATCACAATGAGCATCATCATGATGAAACTCGTCTTCATCTGGTTCCTCCAACGCTCCCTCCCCTCTCCCGCTAGATAGCGGGCGTATCTAGATTCGGCCTCGGCTCTAGTGGTGTACCCTTTGTAACTGTTACCGCTGAATCAGTGAACCTGTCTCCGACACTCCTCCCAGTCGTCGTAGACTCCGGGAACCTTACCCTTGTACACGACATACGACGGCATCGCTATGCACTAGCCAAACGAAACGTTAGTACCAATTCACAGACAATACATAAGCAATATATAAGTATGCAACAGAACGATCGGAAGAGAAAAGCAAGACATTAATAGCATTGATTACATCTAAGTTGAACGACTCTCGAAACCAAAGAGACATACTACAAGTTCATTAAAGTTTAATTACAACATGAGCCAATCGATGTTTCAGAACTAGACACAGCATCACTGCTTTCGACTTGACTCAAGGGACTGGAGCGTGGATGAAGCCGCCGTCTATCGTGGGAGTCATGAAAGAATGGGCGTTGTCAGCCTGCATTTGTAGCATTGTGTCGATGTCACTGTTGGACGGTTGATTTCTGAGGTAGAACTGCCCCGAGGTACGAAGGACATCTTGATGGATGATTTCCGCAAACTCCGACTGGATGCGAAAGAATTCTTGTCTGATGTCCGCGTCCTGGATTGCTGACACGCTCGCGACCCAATCTTTGAGTTTACTCGGTAGCAGAAGTTGATGATGGTCCCGTACGATCGCCCGCATGTGATGGATGGCGTAGTACGCACCCTTCTGACTGCCAGGCGGCTGCTTGACGTAGCAGAACGTCATATTGTGGGAGAACACGTGCTTGCCGTACTTACGAATAGGCCTGGTGAAGGTGCCTCCAGATTTGGTGTAGCCGGGGAGAACATCATCAAGAACCTTCTTGACATTTGTGTAGTCTACGTTCGACTGACGGTCCGGGTCGAAATACGTGGCCATGGAATATTTGGGGCTTAGGAGGATGAGCGTGCAATGTGTGTCACTGCAGAAAACATGGAATGTTAAAAGAAAAACGATTGAAATCTAAGAATTCATATGTTACGGGCCGGTTGAGGGGAGGACTTACTCGGGAAAGTAAGGCACGAGGAAGTTATCCTTATCTTGGTTTGCCAGAATGACGCCTTCGAGGTAAGAACTCGCGACTTGCCGGTCCCCAGCACTGCCCAAGATCTTGGCACGCATGTAGAAGGGGTCGACTATCACGATGTCCGGGGTCTTGTCGCGAATGATCCGCATCTCCATACTCAGCGAAAATAGCCGAACGAAGGTGTAGTGCAGCGGATGAAGGTTCAACATAGCGTGGATGTCATCAAACCACAGGACGATCGTACGCCCGATGGAGTTATCCACAAAGCCCTTGCCCTCTGACACCTTGGCCGTGAAAACCAGGTATGCCACATCCTTCTCTCTGAGACGCCGCTTCTCCAAAGAAAGAACACTGTCATGCAGACTCCGCATAGCACCGGTTGCAGCATTGAGCATATTTGTCGGTAGCATCGCCCTACCCGCCACATGCACCCTCCTCGAGATATCCTTAGGTGAAGGTGGCCCGTCCTGAGCACGGATCGTACTCGGTGTCGGCTGGCTCGCACCCTTGTTAGTCTTTCTTTTGCGTGCCTTCTTCTTCTCCTGTAATGGGACTGAGTTCTGCTCATAGACCGCCTTCTTGAGTGTGTTGGGGTTGATAATATTTCGCACCTCGCCTATCTGAGGCTCGGTGAAGTCAGCAGCTGGAGGCATCTCCTGAGAGCTGAACGGCAGACGATGGCTATTGCAACTTGGCTTCTCCGCGGTACCAGCTAGATCATGCACGTCTTTTGTTGGGTTGGGTTCTTGAGAAGGAGGCCCCATGAAGTCGCCATCGTACCCATGTTTGGCAAAGTATTGATCGACGTTGCCAAATGTATCGTCGTCGTCGTCGTTCTGATCTTGTGACATATGCATGTTTGGATCCAGTGGCATAGGGATGTCCGGCACTGTTGCGGCGGTCTTGCCATGGGGCCGACTTGGCACCGGCACGACTGGTGGTGTTGTCTTTGGGGTGGTGTCCCCCGCCCCCAAATGAATCTGGCTCTTCGGCCAAAGCAGGGGCCAGCTCAGGCAGGCGCTGAGGGTCATCACGTCATCATCGTCGGCCCCGACGGGTCGAATCGGAGGTAACAACTCGTCGCAGCCTGGCAGCACCCCAACCAGTTCAACCCTAAACAAGTTGGGTGGCATCTGGGTACCGTGGAACAAGGGGTTGCCCGGTTGAACGATTTTGCCCTTGGCGACATCGACCAACTCGTTGTTCACGAAGTGCAGGAGAGTGCACGGAACGTCGGCGGAGCCCTGCGAAAACATGTAGGGCGTCAGGGATGCCCAGTCAAAGGCAAGGAGATGAAGTCCTCGGCCGAGAGAGGCTTAATTAGTTACCGTGATGATGGCGTCGAGCTCGGCTAATGTCGAGGCACCGCCAACGGCGGGCGTGCAGTTGACGGAGGGGCCGCTTGCTGCAGAGGTGCCGGCCGGCGTACACCCGGGTGCATTAAGCTCCCGTGCCGGCGTCGGAGACACCAATGCCGCCTCCGCCGGAGACACCAATGGCCCCGCCATCGCATTCTGTGAGTTGCTGGCCGTGAAGCTAGGAATCGGGGGCGGCCCCTGTTGGCCGCCCGCAATCCACGCACTCAACCCCTCGATCAAGGTAGGCACAATGGCGGAGATCGTCGCTCCGAGTTTTTGTTGCACTTGCTCTTGGACAATCTCCTGAATCCGCGCCACCTGTGCCTTGAGTTCTTGAACCTCGCGCGCCTGGCTTTCCGAGCTGGTCTTTTTCTCCTTCCGCACACCAGCGGTATAGTATGACCCCCATTTTGTGGACAAGCCTTTGCCGGCCACACGACCAGTTGACGTCGGCTTACTGAGCTTATCCTTGTTCTTCATTACATTCAACGCCCTATTTAGAGTGGTGTCCCAAGGGTTGCTCTTAGTCGACCCCGCGCTACTGCTTTCAGTCGCCTGCGGAAGGAATGTGAACCATTTAGAAATTTGGCTTCATTAATTAGAATGCAACCATATGGAGCTAATTACGCGGGGGTGTATTCCTTACCAGAACAAGCTCAAGCGCCCTGGTCTTCGGATCCGTGGTAAGCTCCTTTGTTATCGGGTCCTCCTTGTACCGGGCCCTGACATAGTTCCTGGTCTGCTTGTTACCGCTGTATTTCTTGAAGCGGGGCGGTAGGCCTTGCTCGGCACGCTCCGCGTCCTCCTTGTCCCATATAGGCTCCGCCACTCTGTAACCACCGGGACTGAGTTTGTGTTCCCCTAAGTTCAACTCCCGCATTTCTTTCCCCCACTGACTTGATTTGGAGTTTGCGGTGCTCGAGCAATTGATCTTGAAGTCATTGTAGTCATCTTCGGTGATCGAAGGATTTTTCTCCTTGATCTTCTCATAACTCTCACCTTTCTCGATCATTCTCTTCACATTGCTTTTCCAAGTAGACATGGCCTTGCTCATCTTCGTGAGGGCAGCATTGTTCACTTTATTCCCTTTGAGGCTTGTGTTTTCAAATTCAGCGGGGAACTTGTATCGTTCGTGCAGCTTCGTGAAGAGGAGGTTGCGCAAATTCCCTCGGTCAGGATGCCTCATGTTCTTGGTGTTGATCGAGACGGTGCTCCGGAGAATGCACCCGAGCTGAAGCGAGTACCCCTTGACTATTCATTCGGGCGCCGTTGGATTCCCGTCGGAGTCCACTTCAGTAACTTCCTCCTTGAGGGTGCGGAGCACGGTCGGGCGCCAGTCCTTCCGTTGCCTCTTCGGTTGGCTGCCATCTGTGTGTGCGCCGCCATCATCAGTGGTGGCATCCTCGGCGGCACCATCAGTGGTGGCATCAGTGGGGTCATCCTCAGCGGTACCATCAGTGGTCTCAGGATCGGTGGGGAAGGCGGCGTCCTCATACAAGTGAGGTTGTTCCTCCATCTCCTGGGACAGCTTCCAGAATGCCTTGCCGCCCGAACCCCCGGCCTCATCGTTGTTGGCCATGTTTCTCTCTAAATAGGAACAAAGTTGGTTATTGTCAAGGAACAAGATCATGGTCTCATCATTTAGGGTTTGTCGACACCGAGGCATCCTAAAAGCTAAGCTTTTATCATTGAGGGTTTTTCGACGCCGAGGCACCCTAAAAGCCTAAGCTTTCATCATTAGTCACAAGTACCCCGGCCCATGCATTAGTCACAAGTACCCCATATGTCCGATTTTTAGCAAAGTCATGCTAAAATTCATGGAAAATTTCAGCATGACCTTTGCTGAAAATAGGACATATGGAGTACCCGAATTTGCTGGAACGGAAGTTAATCGATATTCCAGCAAACTCAAGGGCCTCTCGGGTGGACAAGGCAAAAAAGGCCTTCATCACAACATGGAAAATACATTGGCATGTGAAGAGGTGAAACAATATATGCATCTCCAAGCAGTATCATTCAACATTTTGAACAAACCACTACAAGCAATACTGGATAAGAATAACTTTGCTGTGTATTAGAGTTATGCTTGCTTTTATTGTTTTAGTTCAAATCTGAATTAAAACCAAGACAAGTATTCTGGAATGGAGGGTGTAGTAACTTAGCAAGTACTACCTCTGTTTTTAAATGTACGACGTTTTGACAGTTTAGTTGAACTGTGAAAAAATCTCATTTTTAGGAACAGAGGGTGTGCCAATTAAAGGAAGGTCATTCGTGTTCTGAGCAGACACAAGACAATGCATAATTGTGCTAGTAGTAAAACACAAAATCTTGCAAAACCAAAATACTTTCTTATTAACTGCAAGTGGGGAACACCAGGAGCAGAATTAATTGGCGGCTGCTCATGTCTAACAGCCCTGCGGCAGCTGAGCCTGAAGACAGACAAGTCTCACCAGATGAAATAAACGGGTTTCTAATAAGTGTGTAAAGAGTGATGATTCTTCTAGAGACATAGTAGCAGTTTCTAACATATTACACTGACAACTGAACTGTCACAACTAAGAGACCTCATTAGGCTAAAAGCCAAAGCCCACAAGTACTTGTGAACTGAATCTTGCAAGTCCAAACCCATTGCTTGAATCCAGACAAATAAAATTAGAATGCTCACAGGAAGAATAAACTCACACTAACACATAATTATTACCGATAGGCTAACACCACACATCTTCAAATAATTCCAATATAATGAGTTTGAGTAGAGAAAATGGCATTTCTATTACAACCAAATCCATTTACAGTACAAGTCTAAGAAAAGCTACAACACATCTTCTAACCATGAGAAGTAACCAACAAGCGGGGAGACAAGTACACTAAAAGAAGACATGTCAGAAAACAGCTCAAAATCCCCATAGCCCAACGCAATAAAACTAACATCGCCACTTATGTTACGGCGAAAAAGTGAACTGTGTAGCAGTACCAGTAAACAGCTCATAACTCCCCCATCTACATACTCTAGGACTGCTGTGTATAACTTTGCTCAGTATCAATCAGTCTACTCCAGGGTCTAAGCCTTCGCTAATTTTTTTGTACGTGTACACGCACCATCCGATAGGACTGAACCTCTAGTACTATCTACTGTACATGCTGCTTCTTGTTGCACTAGAACAATAGCCAACGATTGAAGACATCAGCGATAGTGTAGTCAAGCTTCCTAGGTGGTAATCTTAATTTTGTGGCTGCGGAAGAGATGGGTGAGGAGGACCGGAAGAAGATGGACTCGAGCAAGTGTTTCTCAGTTTACAAAAAAGAGGCTGAGACCTCTTTTTTAGATACAGCAAAAAAACTATGGTTTTAGATATACCACGGTTTGTAAAACTAAAGTATTTGTCAAAACCAAACACGTCAAAGTATTTAAAACTAGGATTTTTTCAAAAACCATGGTATTCTTTTAAAACTCCAAAAATACTGAGTAGCCAAACGCAGCCTAAGTAATCATCATATTTTTTAATCATCAGAGGCCATAGTAAGACGATGTACTCAGTCCCAAGTACAAAATTTAAATTGAATTAGCCTACATAGCTTTTGGAGCGTGCAAGAGGCAGTACACAAGGGATTAACTACTGAACACCAAGTGCTCTAATCAAAGTTGCGATTAAGAACACATCCCAAATCAACAGCAACAAAAACAACATTAAAATAACTTGACGGTGCTAATCGAGAACAAAGAGTTGCAATATAGCTATGTGAATAAACAATGTAGATGGGACTAGAAGAATTACATAAACATATAATAACATAGCACATAACACTGGTTAGTAAAATGTATATACTTCAGTCTGTCCAGAAATCAACTAAATACTTAATTTACCCTAATTATAACATGAGAGATGGATGGTTAGCACTGTGAAATCTCCAATCTCAAACGAACTGACATGATCTTGTTTAGTTCATCGTTGAGCCAACAAGATTTAATGGGCAATCACATTCACGGGGAAACGAGAAATAACATATGAAGTGGAAAAGAAAAAAGGGATCTATTTTCACGCTTACCTGCAGGGGCTGGATTTGGGGGCGAAGCAAGACAAAGGGAAGGAGAACTTCTTGATGTAGAGGGCTAGGTGGCTCCTTGGTTGCAGACAGCCTCACCCTGCGTTGGATCGAAGCTTCAGGTGGCACTACGGTAGTCAGAGAAGCCGAGGAGTGACCATATCGGCCTGAATCTTACCTACAGCGCCCTGGATCTTGAGGAAGTACGGCGGGGTTGTTCGGCGACGGTCGACTCCACGCTGGCGGTTGGCGGTGCGGCTTCTCGGCAGCGGTCGACTCGACTCCTTGGCTGCGGGCGGTGGAGGGGCTCCTTTGCTGCGAATGATGAGGTCGCTGAAGGCGTTGGCGGCGACGGCGCCGGTGAGCCCCAGCAGCGAGAGCGCGGCCGCGTGACGGGCCCACGCTGCGGCGCCCTCGTCCGACGGCGGAGGCGGAGGAGGTGGAGGTGGAGCGGCCTTGGGCTTGGGCTGGGCGGAGAGGCGCCGGAGGAGGAGCGGGGCGGGCGTCGAGGCGTCGAGCCGGCGTCGGGGTGGCGTCGAGGCGGCGGGGCAGCGGCGTCGGGAGAGGAGAGGGGAAGGGGATCGAGGGCGAGGGTGAGGGAGAGAGAGGGGATAGGTTTGGGCCGGGGAGGAAGTATGGATGGGGGCGACACAATACTAATGGCGCACCACACCTCGGTGCGCCATAAGTACATCCATACTAATGGCGCACCTCGCCCTGGTGCGCCATTAGTATTTTTTTTTGATTTCTACTCGAGCCAACAGGTTATCTTCCACCTGACCTGATCCACATCAAGCTCCCTCTACTAGCTCGACTGGTCAGCAGCCAGTTCTCACACCAGGAGGTCCTGGGTTCGATCCCAGGCTCCACAATTTTTTTATGCATTTAAAATGATGTTTGATACTTATTTGTGTTTAAATATGTTCAAACTTGTCTAAATCATAGCAGTAATATTTTTTTATAAGACAGTAATATTTTTTTGAAAAAATATCATCAAACGGTAATGTCGGTGGAGCGGGGGAGGGTGCGGGGGGTGCGGGGGGTCGGCGGCAGCGGTTCAGTAGGGGAGGGGTGCGGGGGGTCGGCGGTGGCAGTTGAGTAGGGGAATCGAGGGTGCGGGGGGTCGTCGGCGGCGGCCGGTGGACCAGGGGGTGCTCGGCGGCGAGGGGGACCGGATCTGGCGAGGTGGGATAGCGATCGAGATGGAGGGGGATCGAGATCGAATGTCCATGAAATTTAAAAATATTCATGATAGTTCAAAAAGTGCCCATGAAATACAATCGAGAAATGAAGGCTATGATTTAAATACAATCGATCTTAGCTAGCTATCTGTTCACAATCTGCTTGCCCTTCTTTTTCGCAAATGGAGTTCTTCTGTGGAACAGACGTCCTTTAGGTAGGGTGGTCCTGCTTCTTCTTGTGGTGTATGCTGCTACTTCATCATCGTCGTCATGTTCGATCCTCGGGTCGCCGTACTTGTCGAAGTCTTGCTCATTGGCTACTCCATCCATTCCGATGATCTTCCTTTTGCCTCTCCTCACGACAACACGACTGGGCTTTGACGGGTCGGTAATGAAGAAGCATTAGTCAACTTGGGAAGCCAGTACCCATGGCTCATTTTTCGCGGTGACGTTTGCGCCCGCGGTCTTGGATTTGGCTTCGGGTATAAACATGGTGGTGAAATACCGGTCTTCTTTTAGGACGCTCTTCGCCCATCTGACACGGAACATCGGGACCTTCTCTCCAGCGTAGCTTAGCTCCCAGATCTCCTCGATCCTTCCGTAGTATCTGTCCTTGTCATTACCGGTGTAGGATTCCATCGTTACCCCGGAGTTCTGATAACCATCGCTCTTCATGTCCTTGGCCTCGGTGTAGAATGTGTAGCCGTTGATATCGTACGCCTCATAGGTCATCAGGTTGTGCTCGGCGCCCTGTGACAAGGCGAATATGAGTTGTTCTTCCGCGGAAGAATCCTCATGTGAAGGGTACGACAGAAGCTTCTGCTTGAACCAACGCGTGAAACATGAGTTGTGCTCTTTGATTATATCTCCGTCCATCCTCTATTGGCCTCGGTCATTGTACGTCTTCTTAATAAAGGTTTTGTGCTCTACCACCCAAGGATCGACCATGTCGATGTGTTGTAGCGCGACTAGGTTTGCTCTTTCAAAGTCGGCGAGTCGACCGTCTAAGTCGACATGCATTTCGCGGCGACCCTCACTGTGACCCCATCCAGCGAGCCTGCCGAGGTGCCTGTTGACGGGCAGACCAACGGGGTTCTCAATGCCATGATAATTCGTGCAGTAGGAGATGCACTCTTCGGTCAGAAAGCCCCTGGCTATACTTCCCTCTGGACGTGACATGTTGCGAACGTATCCTTTGATGACACCATTCATCCTTTCGAACGGCATCATGTTGTGCAGGAACGTCGGCCCAAGTTGGATGATAGCCTCCACTATATGGACCAGCAGATGCACCATAACATCGAAGAATGCGGGCGTGAAGTACATCTCAAGCTCGCATAGTATCACCATGATCTCTTCTTGTAGCCTTCTGAGTTGCCTCACGCCAATCAACTTCCGAGAGATGACGTCGAAAAAGTTGCATAGGCCAAATAGCGTTTCACGGACGTGCGTGTCCATGATCCCACGGATTGCAACTGGAAGTATCTGCGTCATCAACACGTGACAGTCGTGAGACTTCATCCCACTGAACTTCTGCTTCGCTGGGTCTAGGTATCTGCTTATCTTCCCCGTGTAACCGTAAGGAAGTTTTACTCCTAGGAGGCAGGTGAAAAACTGCTCGATCTCCTCCTGACTTAGAGTGAAGCACGCGGGAGGGTAGTCATTTCCGGTCTTCTTGGCCTTTTTGCCTTTGCGACGACTTACTGTGTCCTGCTTCGCCTCATCATCATCATCATCATCATCATTATCATTAGCGTGAAGCTCCTGCCTGATGCCCATTGATTTCAAGTCTGCCCTTGCTTTCGGCCCATCTTTGGTCATCTCTGGCATGTTGAGCAGCGTACCAAGCAGACTCTCGCACACGTTCTTCGTGATATGCATGACATCAAGGCTGTGAGGCACACGGTGGATCTTCCAGTACGGCAAGTCCCAGAAAACAGACCTCGTTTTCCATACCTTCAGCAGGGGCTTTGGCGCCTTTCGCTTCTTTCCCGGCTCTGGCGCCTTTTGCTTCTTTCCAAGCAGTGGGCAGTCTTTCCAATTTTTCAACAGCTTGTCTATTTCCTCGCCGCTCCTCGTACACGGGCATTTTCGGGGTTCGGTTTCACCATCGAACAGATCCTTGTGTTTCCTCCACGGGTCATCGTCGCGAAGCCACCTTCGATGTCCCATGAAGATGGTTTTCAAAGACCCGGGATCTCTATCTAGCTGGCGATACGTTGTGTCATCCATGCACCTTACGCATCTAGAAAATCCGTGGACTACCTGCCCCGCGAGATATCCGTAACTGAGATAGTCGTGCACCGTCGTGAGCAGTGCAGCTCTCATAGGGAAATATTCTTTCTCTGCGGCATCCCGCGTATTGGCTGGCGTTTTCCACAGCGTGTCAAGCTCCTCTTTCAGCAGCCCCAGATACAGATTGATGTCGTTCCCTAGTTGTTTCGGCCCTTCAATTAGCATACTCATGTGAATGTACTTCCTCTTCATGCACAACTAGGGGGGAAGGTTGTACATCCACACAAACACAGGCCAGGTGCTATGTGTGCTTCTCTGGCTGCCAAATGGATTGACTCCATCGGTGCTCGCGCCCAGCACGATGTTCCTTGGATCGTTCCCAAATTCTGGGTCTTCGAAGTTCAACGCTTGCCACTGGCTCGCATCCTTAGGGTGACTCAGCATCTTGTCTTTTTTATCTATCTCCGGATCATTTGCGTCATCTTGTCGCTTCTTCTCCTCCCTATCCGCGTGCCAACGCAGGAGCTTTGCTACCTTAGGGTCCGCGAAATACCGCTGCAGACGAGGAGTGACCGGAAAGTACCACACCACTTTTCGAGGAGCTTTCTTCCTCTTCTTGTATCGAGTGACGCCGCACACCGGACATATGGTAGACTCCGCGTGCTCGTCCCGATAAATGATGCAATTGTTCATGCACACATGGTATTTCACGTGCGGTAAATCCATAGGACACACGATTTTCTTCGCCTCCTCCAAACTGGTCGGGCACTTGTTCCCCTTGGGAAGACGTTCATGCCAGAATGACATGTTCTCGTCGAAGCATGCGTCGGTCATTTTGTGTTTTACCTTCATCTCCAGAGCATTAGCGGTACTTTCAGGCGGGTATCCTCGGGCCTGCATCCTTCATACAATGGAGTAACCGCGTCTAACTCAAGTTGATCCATCTTGGCTTTCTCTCGGGCGGCAGCTCTTGCGTTATCCGTCTGCTTGAGAAGCAGCTCTTGAATATGAGGGTCCTGCACCCAGCCCATCGATGGTCCAGCGTCGTCTGCTCCGCCGGCATCATCATCTTCATGATCATGCCCGTCGTCTGCTCCGGCATCTTCCTCATCATCATGTCCTGTATCTTCTACATGATGACTGTATACACCATCACCGTTGTGATAATCTCCTGGGGATTCTTCGTCTTCTCGCCCGCCCGAGCCGCGGTGGTTGTCTTGCTGCCCTTCCTCATTTCTTGCCCGGCCCCCATGGACGACTTCGTAGTCATCTTCATCACCTTGCCACCGATAGCCATCCATGAAACCACGCAGGAGCAGGTGGTCCCGCACCTGCCCGGAATCCGGATCCGCAATAAGGCTCTTCAGCTTGCATCTTCGACACGGACATCTTATCTCCGTCTCGTTCTTTTGAAGCATCTCGTTTGAAGCATCTCGGCCTTCACGGACCTCAAAAACCTATTCACGATGCCTTCGGTCATCGTGCGGACCATGGTCGCCTGCGGGGTAGAGCAAAATGATATTTTAGAACCAAGAAAAAATTTGGCATGACTTTCCCTAAAAATAGGACCAAAAAGAATGCTTAATGCCAAAATTCTCGCCGAAACGGAAATGAATCAACATTCCGGCAAAATATTGGCAACTATCGCATTTCAAATACTGGTACACCTCCAAACACAAACACATATGCAACACCACAAACATGTGCAACACCACGAACATACATAGATCTAGCTATGCCATAAAAAGTGCATGTGCACATTGTTGTAGGGAGAACAACATAAATATAGCTTCGCCCCTTACTTACCTATCAAAACAAGGTAATTTAACCACTTAAATTGAATGAATCTATGGTGGAAATGAGGTGAAAAAGAGGAGGCACCCGAGACAAGGAGGAGGTGGAGAGAGTGAAGTGGGGAGAAAGTGAGTGTGGGTAGGAGAGGCTGTCCAAAATATCTTGTTGCTGCCCACTTACTAATGATGCACTAAATGCGCCATTAGTAATCCAGGTTACTAATGGCGCACCTTCTGGTGGTGCGCCATTAGTAGTTTTGCAAAAAAAAACATACTAATGGCGCACCGTCCTACAGTGCGCCATTACTAGTTTAAACATACTAATGGCGCATGGTGGAACAGTGCGCCATTAGTAGTTTTGCAAAAAAGGAATAAAAATATAATAAAAAAACAACATTAGTGGCGCACTTTCCGACAGGTGCGCCATTACTAGTTACAACTAGTAATGGCGCACTAAGTCTGGATGCGCCATTAGTATGTTTGGACAGGCGCACTAGTTCAATTTTTTTTTTGATACTAATGGCGCACCTTGGGCCAGGTGCGCCATTAGTAGTTTCAACTCTAATGGCATATCAGAAGGTGGTGCGCCATTAGTGTCAATCCCATCTATAGCCCTTTTTCTAGTAGTGGAGTCTCGTGTCTCTTGGTTGAAGAAGGGTAGAAAGGCATCACAACGCAATAGAGAATGACCAGGTCGATCGGTTTGTTGTCCTCACATAGGAAAAAGGTGGCTAAAGAGAAAAAATGGGACGTAATCCACATATGCTGCCTGGATATTTGTTGCTCTGGGCAACCATACCCCCCTCAGCACTCTGCGTCCGTGGAGGTACATCGTACTGGTGCGCCCACTGTTCGAATGGGCCTCCCATGCTCTTATTGCCACTTTTTTTGCTGTTAGTATAACGCCAACAGTCAAGTCAAGCAATGCTACTACTAAAGTGATGCCACATTTAACTAATGCCGTTCTCGGTCTAATCCCACCGATAAATTTAAGCAATGTCGTTTAATGTCATTGGATTATTTCAGGGTTAGCTGTTGATTGTGGATGTATTAAAGATTTTTCAGCTAAGGCATTCTGATGCTGTTGCACAGCCAGTATACCAACGATGAAACTTGTTACTACCTTCAGATTTTTGCACTATTAATGCTTATAGATTACATACCTCACTTTCATGAGATAAGTTATTTTTTTGTACAGTGTCACCAAAATGCCAAGGCGCTGATGTCATTTTATTTTAGTTAAACTGCACAAAAAATTATGAAGACGAGAGGAAATGTCAAGAGTGGGCACCTCCTCCTCCGGCTGTTCTCTTGATTTGTTCGATCAAGTTTTTATGTTTGATCAATTATCAAGATTGGGATGGCAATTTTTTATGTTCCCTCGAGTTCGAAATGATATTTACCTTGGAGGTACATGGTTTGCAATTTTTTATACTGTCATTAGTTAATAATGCGTGTTACCTTCAAACTTTTGTATTTGGTTTTATGCTCATGCACAGCTAGTATACCAATGCTGAAACTTGTTACCTTTACATTTTTGTATTGTTAATTCTTATAGAAATCTTCCAGTGCTAGAGTTTATTGAAATATGTTCAGTAAAACCATTTTATTGTACCCTGTAACAAACTAACTACTCTACTGTTGCACTAGCCAATAGTAGAAAAGGGGGCAATGGTCCAGGCCTGTCCAGCCCATTAGTCCCGGTTCAATCCAGAACCGGGACCAATGGGGGCATTGGACCCGGTTCTTGAGCCCCGGGGGCCGGCCGGGCCACGTGGGCCATTGGTCCCGGTTCGTCTGGACCTATTGGTCCTGGTTGGCGGGACGAACCGGGACCAATGTGCCTTGCTCCTGGCCCACCACCATTGGTCCCGGTTGGGGGAATGAACCGGGACCAAAGGCTTCCCTTTAGTCCCGGTTCATGCCACGAACCGGGACCAATTAATTGCCTATATATACCCCGCGAGCAGAGCACTCTCACTGCTTTGTTTTTCGTGGCCGGCGAGGAGAGAGCTTTGTGTTGCTCTAGCTCACCTCCTATGCACACGAGGTGTTCGATGGAATGCCTGAGCCACACTACTTAAGCTTTCTCCTCTCCAAGCTCCACCTCCAAGCTCCATTTTTCTCAATATTTGTCTAGGTTTAGCGCTCCGTCATGTCCCGTCCCCGTCTTCACCGCCGTCGATCGCCCGCGTCGCCGGCACCACCGTGGTAAGCCTCTTGTTCTTATCTTCTTTCTGAAAGGAAAAAACTCTTACTTGTATGTTTATATAGATACTTGTATACTTTTCTTACTTTTATTATTGCATCTTATATAGTGCGATGGTTTTGGTATCCGCCCCCGCCGGCCTCGTCCTGTCTATGATTCAGATGTGGTATATATTATCTTTTTATAACTATTGGTTCATTTATTGTTTATGACCATTATGCCGACCAATGTGACATAGATTTTATTTATCTAGGAGGTTGTTGAACCGGAAATTCCAATCGACCCTATTGTCGAGAGGTTAAATTTAGTTGAAGAAGAAAACAATTTGTTCAAGGAAAAAATTAGAAAAATTGAGGAGGAGAAGATGATATTGGAGTTGCATGTTGCGGATGTCGTCGATGATCACAAGATCAAGATGGATGCAATGCGCTTGAAGATTAGAAAGATTAGAAAATATGCCATTCATACCGAGGCTTGGTATCATTATGTCGTTGGATCAGTTGTTACATTGGTTGCGATTATGATCGCATTTGTTTTCGCATTGAAATGTTTTACATAGTTTCAGTGTATGGTTTAATTAATTTAGATGCTTTGCAGAGCTTTATGTCGTTAGATGAGAACTATGTATGTACTTTGGTTTTAATGTGACGATGAACTTCTATTAATTTGGTCACTTAATTATATAATGCACGCCAATGAACCGACAATGGATGTACGGTTCAAGACACACCTCCGAGTACATTAAGGGCGTGCATGATTTTCTCGAAGTGGCTGAGGCAAACAAGTAGAATGGTTTTATGTGTTGTCCATGCCCTGTATGTGGGAATACGAAGTCTTACTCTGACCGGAAAATCCTCCACACCCACCTTCTTTACAAGGGTTTCATGCCACACTATAATGTTTGGACGAGGCATGGAGAAATAGGGGTTATGATGGAAGATGGCGAAGAAGAAGAGTACGATGACAACTATGTGCCCCCTGAATACGGTGATGCTCCTGAAGATCAAGAGGAACCAGACGATGTGCACGATGATGCTGCAACGGGCGAAGCTGCTGAAGATCAAGAGGAACCAGACGATGTGCCCGATGATGATGATCTCCGCCGGGTCATTGTCGATGCAAGGATGCAATGCGAAAGTCAAAAGGAGAAGCTGAAGTTCGATCGCATGCTAGAGGACCACAAAAAAGGGTTGTACCCCAAGTGCGAAGATGGCAACACAAAGCTGGGTACCGTACTGGAATTGCTGCAGTGGAAGGCAGAGAATGTTGTGCCTGACAAAGGATTTGAGAAGCTACTTAAAATATTGAAGAAGAAGCTTCCAAAGGATAATGAATTGCCCGACAGTACATATGCAGCAAAGAAGGTCGTATGCCCTCTAGGATTGGAGGTGCAGAAGATACATGCATGCCCTAATGTCTGCATCCTCTACCGCGGTGCGTACAAGGATCTGAACGCATGCCCGGTATGTGGTGCATTACGGTATAAGATCAGACGAGATGACCCTGGTGATGTTGACAGCGAGCCCCCCAGGAAGAGGGTTCTTGCGAAGGTGATGTGGTATGCTCCTATAATACCACGGTTGAAACGTCTGTTCAGAACGGAGAGCATGCCAAGTTGATGCGATGGCACAGTGAGGACCGTAAGAAAGACGGGAAGTTGAGAGCACCCGCTGACGGGTCGCAGTGGAGAAAAATCGAGAGAAAGTACTGGGATGAGTTTGCAAGTGAGCCAAGGAACGTATGGTTTGCTTTAAGCGCGGATGGCATTAATCCTTTCGGGGAGCAGAGCAGCAATCACAGCACCTGGCCCATCACTCTATGTATGTATAACCTTCCTCCTTGGATGTGCATGAAGCGAAAGTTCATTATGATGCCAGTTCTCATCCAAGGCCCTAAGCAACCCGGCAATGACATTGATGTGTACCTAAGGCCATTAGTTGAAGAACTTTTAGAGCTATGGAATGGAAACAGTGTACGTACATGGGATGAGCACAAACAGGAGGAATTTAACCTAAAGGCGTTGCTATTCATGACCATCAACGATTGGCCCGCTCTCAGTAACCTTTCAGGGCAGACAAACAAGGGATACCACGCATGCACGCATTGTTTACTTGACACCGATAGTATATACCTGGCAAGCTGCAGGAAGAATGTGTACCTGGGCCATCGTCGATTTGTTCCGACCAACCATCAATGTCGAAAGAAAGGCAAGCATTTCAAAGGCGAGGTGGATCACCGGAAGAAGCCCGCCATGCGTACCAGTGATCACGTACTTGCTATGGTCAATGATTTACACGTAATCTTTGGAAAGGGTCCCAGCGGACTAGCTGTTCCGAGTGACGCTGGGGGACACGCTCCCATGTGGAAGAAGAAATCTATATTTTGGGACCTACCCTACTGGAAAGACCTAGAGGTCCGCTCTTCGATCGACGTGATGCACGTGACGAAGAACCTTTGCGTGAACCTGCTAGGCTTCTTGGGCGTGTAGGGGAAGACAAAAGATACAACTGAGGCATGGGAGGACCTGCAACGTTTGCACGAAAAAGACGGCATGCCTCCAAAGCAGTATGAAGGTCCTACCAGCTATGCTCTTACCAAAGAAGAGAAGGAAATCTTCTTTCAATGCCTGCTTAGTATGAAGGTCCCGACTGGCTTCTCGTCGAATATAAAAGGAATAATAAATATGGCAGAGAAAAAGTTTCAGAACCTAAAGTCTCATGACTGCCACGTGATTATGACACAACTGCTTCCGGTTGCATTGAGGGGGCTTCTACCGGAAAACGTCCGATTAGCGATTGTGAAGCTATGTGCATTCCTCAATGCAATATCTCAGAAGGTGATCGATCCAGAAATCATACCAAGGCTAAGGAGTGATGTGGTGCAATGTCTTGTCAGTTTCGAGCTGGTGTTCCCACCATCCTTCTTCAATATCATGACGCACGTCCTAGTTCATCTAGTTGACGAGATTGTCATTCTGGGCCCCGTATTTCTACACAATATGTACCCCTTTGAGAGGTTCATGGGAGTCCTAAAGAAATATGTCCGTAACCGCGCTAGGCCAGAAGGAAGCATCTCCATGGGCCATCAAACAGAGGATGTCAACGGGTTTTGTGTTGACTTCATTCCTGGCCTTAAGAAGATAGGCCTCCCTAAATCGCTGTATGAGGGGAGACTGACTGGAAAAGGCACGCTTGGAAGGGACTCAATAATATGCAGGGACGGATATTCTTGGTCTCAAGCACACTACACAGTTCTACAGAACTCTACCTTGGTGACCCCGTATGTCGATGAACACAAGAACAGTCTGCGCTCCAAACACCCGGAGCAGTGCGATGACTGGATTACATGTGAACACATCAGGACTTCCAGCAGTTGGTTGGAAGAACGTATCAGAGGTGACAACACTGTTTGTGATGAGCTGTACTTGTTATCCAGGGGACCATCTTTGACTGTATTGATTTGGAAAGGATACGAGATAAATGGGAATACATTTTACACGATTGACCAAGATCAAAAGAGCACCAACGAAAACAAAGGTGTCCGCTTTGATGCAACAACCGAGAGGGGAAATGACACATATTATGGTTACATAGTGGACATATGGGAACTTGACTACGGACATGATTTTAAGGTCCCTTTGTTTAAGTGCAAATGGGTCAATGTGTCAGGAGGCGGGGTACAGGTAGACCCACAGTACGGAATGACAACAGTGGATCTGAAAAATCTTGGGTACACTGACGAACCGTTCGTCCTAGCCAATGATGTGGCACAGGTTATCTATGTGAAGGACATGTCTACCAGACCGAGAAAGAGAAAAGATAAGGAAGCGAATACATCATACGATGAGCCAAAGCGCCACATAGTTCTTTCAGGAAAAAGGGACATCGTGGCAGTGGAGGACAAGACAGACATGTCTGAAGATTATGAAAAGTTTCATGAAATTCCTCCCTTTAAAGTTAAGGCTGACCCCAGCATCGTGATAAACGATGAAGATTATCCATGGTTACGGCGCAATACGCAAATGACACAAGCGAAGAAAAAGTGAAGACTTTCTCCCGTAACTATTATGATGATACCATGCCAACTTTGTAACTGACGAGTATGACACCATTGTCCGTTTTGTACATGCACATGCTATGTGTGGGTCAATTTATGATACCATGCCAACTTTCAACTTTTTCAGAGTTCATTTGAAATGCTTTAATGTCTTATGGTTTGGCCCTCGTAATAATTAAAAATAGCAACAATAAGTATTTTGTTGTAAGTAGAAACAAAATAAAATAAATAAAGCAAGAAAGAAAACAAAAATACAAAAAAAGTGGAAAGTTTATAATTTTCCTAAAACTAAAAGCAAAAATAATTAAAAAATAAAGCAAAAAACAAAAGAAAATAAATAATGCAGAAAACAAAAGAAAAAAACAACAATAAGTATTTTGTTGTAAGTAGAAACAAAATAAAATAAATAAAGCAAGAAAGAAAACAAAAAAACAAAAAAAGTGGAAAGTTTATAATTTTCCTAAAACTAAAAGCAAAAAGAATTAAAAATAAAGCAAAAAACAAAAGAAAATAAATAATGCACAAAACAAAACAAAAAAACTGGAAAAAAATAAAAATAGCAACAATAAGTAAAGAAAACAAAAAAAAATGCCCCCCACTGGGCCCCCACGGCCTGAATACGACTTGAATCCCTACTATGGGCCAGGATTCAGGCCCGTAGTAGGCCCAGAAGGCCCATCAGGCAAAGCAGTAGCAAGTAGGCCCATAAGCCTGCAGTAGAGAGGAGTTCGAGAGGGGTGCGGCAGTGGGGCTTATAAACCACTGCGCGCCCCTCTCAACTAGCAAGGTGGGACTAAA
>NC_041385.1:821378266-821378617 GCF_002162155.2 Triticum dicoccoides
TATGCGTATGTATGTGGCTATGTGTATGTAATGTTCAAAAATTGTTCAGAGCATGTTTTTGTTCATATATGTATTTATTGTTCATATGTGTATTAATGTTTTCATATATGCAAAAGATAGATTTTTAGAAAAGTTAGGTTTTTTTTTGTTCATAGATTTTTTTGGTGATATTAATTATTGTAGAATATGCAAATGTTTGTATATTCATATGAACAATGCATTAGGCAAAACCTTTGTTTTTTTTCGAAATTTTCTATTTGAACATTTTTTTAAAACAAGCAATACTAAAAGAATGAGAGGAAAAAGGAAAATAAGAAGAGGAAGAAAGGAGAAAAAGAGGAGAGGAAGAAG
>NC_041385.1:821378757-821391286 GCF_002162155.2 Triticum dicoccoides
GCTATGTGTATGTAATGTTCAAAAATTGTTCAGAGCATGTTTTTGTTCATATATGTATTTATTGTTCATATATGTATTTATTGTTCATGTTTTTTTTCTGTTCATAGATTTTTTGTATCTATTGGCTCTTCGTCGCTCTGTATTTATTGTATCTATTGGTGATATTAATTATTGTATAATATGCAAATGTTTGTATATTCATATGAACAATGCATTAGGCAAAACCTTTGTTTTTTTTTGAAATTTTCTATTTGAACATTTTTTTAAAACAAGCAATACTAAAAGAATGAGAGGAAAAAGGAAAATAAGAAGAGGAAGAAAGGAGAAAAAGAGGAGAGGAAGAAGAGGAGAAATAAATAGGAAGAGGAAAAAATAAGAAAAAGAAGAGGAGAAGAAGAAAGGAATAGAGGAGAAAGAAGAAATTATATTTTTTCTTCTTTCTCCTCTATTCCTTTCTTCTTCTCCTCTTTTTTTTTTCTTCTTCTTCCTTCTTCCTTTTTCTCTTTTCTTCCTTTTCCTTAATTATTTTCCTTTCTCGAGGGAGAAGAAGAAAAAGAAGAGGATAAGAAGAAAGAAAGGAATAGAGGAGAAAGAAGAAACTTCAACACGAGCTAGGGGGTGGTACAGATACCCCCTCCCCGATAACATTATTTTCCCATGTATATGTATGTCGCGTCGTTGTCGATATAACCCCCTCTAGATAACTACGACATGAGGGGCGGTCGATATATATATATATACCCCCTCTCGACCGTGATAACTTATACAACTGCAGCACCCCCCTTGGCCCTCTCGCTCGACCAAAACTCTCGAGGACACCCAAACCCTAGAGAGAAAACAATGTTGGTCTCCTACCCCCTCCTTCCGCGCCCCTACCCTACAAATTAACTCTCTCGAGGCCACCCAAATTTATCAAGTTAAAAGAGCGTTATCGTCGAGGCCAGCCCAAACCCTTGAAGCATTGTGTCGAGGCCACTAACATGATTCCTTATTGTGATTAGCTAGCTAGTTCTACGTTTGCCACTAATATATATATATATATATATCCATCTGTACCATGTTTGAATAATAATTGACATGTTGTAAATATTTGCAGAAACTATGGAGCACTCCCGAGACGAAGACACAGAAGTGATGTTGGGGGACATAATCGCAAATGGATCAAGTGATGATGTTGCGTCATTTCTCCTCGACACTGTTGATTAGCTAGATGAAGAAGAGGGCTATGTTTATGATGGTGGCTTCGACCCATTAATGCCGGTACAAGAGGACTATGTTCATGATGGCTCCGGTGACACAATGGAGGTACAAGACGAAGGAGACCGTGCTGACTGCTCCGGTCACCGAACCCAGTCCGGCCAGGTATATATATATTAGTTAAGCCCGTGCTGACTAGTTAATTGATGCATCCATATTTTTGGTATATGTACACATATTAATTACTGTCGTCTTTCTTCCTTATAATTTCTAGCCCTCCGGATCGAGCACAACTTCGGTTAGGAGACGAGGCCCGAAGAAAAAGTTGAGCTCGGATGAAAAGTTTGAGATCATAGAAATCGCGCCCGACGGCGAACCGATTGAACCCATCCGGACAAGGAAGGCATTTTCTGCTTAGTGCGGGGTTCTTGTTAGGGACAGGATCCCGATCAGCATGCAGCAATGGTATAAGCCTGCTAAGGATGAAGACGCTGAGGTGTCTTATGTCAATGATATGCAGAAAGAAGATCTTTGGACTGAGCTGAAGGCAAATTTCACCCTACCACCAGAGGAGGATCCGGAGAAGCCAGTTAAAGAGCAATTAATCAAGTCTTGTGCTCTTAAGAAGATGACAGGCCTAATGAGGAGGTGGAGGAAAGAGCTGAACCAGTTTGTCAAGGAAAAAGAGACACCAGAATTCATCGGCAAATATGAGAAGATCAAAGATCACTGGCCCGCATTTGTGGCCCACAAGACAACGGAAAAGAGTAAGAAGATGTCGGAGACAAACAAGAAAAATGCTGCAAAGAAGAAGCTTCACCATCGCACGGGGTCAGGTGGCTACCTCAAAGCCCGGCCTAAGTGGTCCAAGGCTAAGCATGATCTGCTTGAAAAAGGGATCGAACCAGAGACAATGCGCTGGCTAGACCGTTGCCGGACTGGGTTCTTCGGGGCTGGCGGAACCTTGGACCCTCTAACAGGGAAGTGTCAGTGGACGGACGAGCAACTGCAAACACCAGTCAAGAACCTTCGACACTATATCGATGCAGCGCAGCGAGGGACGTTCCTTCCAAAAAGGGAGAAGGACGAGCTCACAATGGCCCTTGGGAATCCCGAGCACCCTGGACGGACACGAGGCACACCAGGCTCCATTCCGTGGAAGGTTGGTTTTCCGGACGCAGGGGGTTACAAAACCCACGAGAGGTGGAAGAAACTGGAGCAGGACCAAATGCAGGCGCTGCTTGGAAGGGTAATGGGGCTAGAGGATCGAGAAGAGGAACGAGAAGCAGCAGATCGCAACAAACGACATGCCGAAGCTTCCCCTGAAGCTACCCCGCCATCTCAGTGGAGAAGCAGCGTGGCTTCCACCGAGCTGCTTCAGCCGGAGCATGTCTTGACGGCTCCTGCCATCTATCCCATGGATGATATCACGGAGTCTCAAAGTTGCCACATGATGCCGCGATGGATGAATTTGAAGGTCAAGGCGGCTGTTGGCCAAGTTTATCCTAGTGGACCTGGCACAACTTATCACTGCCAGTCGATTCCAAAAGGATATGCTAAGGTGATGGTGGATGAAATAACGGAGGGATTTGAGGACCTCGTGCTTGACCACCCTACCGGTGAAGGGGAGACTAGGCTGGGTTCTGCTCTGAAGACTCCATGCCTATGGAAGAAGGAGCTCATCAACCTTCTGAACTGGATGCCTCCGCCTCCTCCTCCTGCTCCGGCGAGTCAGGGCATGCCGCCTCCTCCACCGCCTCCTCCTCCAGCGAGTGATGATCAGGGCACGCGTGGCGGCACTCCGCCTCCTTCTCCGGCGCATGGCGGCACTCCGCCTCCTTCTCCGCCTGCGCCGACGCTCCCGAGCAGCCAGCAGCATCCTCCTTCTCCACCTCGCCAGCAAGGGAGGAAGAGACCCGCCGCCGCCCCGGCTGCTCCGACGCGTCGTACTCCTTCTCCTCCGCCTCGTAAGCAAGCATGAAAGAAGACAGACGCCGCAGCCGCTCCGTCTGCTGCGGCGTCTAGCAGCACAACCAGAGGCGGGAGGCAATACAAATACGGTCCATCATCTCTCAAGCCTCTAGAGAAGTTACCGTATGAGAGGTCCGAGGAGGAAAACGATACGATTGTGCAGGCCCACGTGAAGGAGTTCTTTGAAGGGGTGAAAGCAAAGAGATATCCACCTCCGGAGGAGAAGGTAGATCCGGTGAAAGCAAAGCGCACTATTGATGCCCTGAGGAAACCACCAAAGTCTCCACCGAGAACCAACTATGAGCGCATTACTGAACAGACATATCTCCAAGCCCAGCGGTCGGGAACTACTGTCAGTGCTAAAAGGTCAAAACAACGAGCAAAGGGGAAAAAATTGCCCAGCTCGGTGAACAAGCACAACAATCGTGCCCCCCGCTCAATGTGTCTAATGCTCCGGGGATGGTGGCCGGTTATGGCAATCTTGACGATTACCTGCCTGACGATGCACTTCCTGATTTCTTGAAGGTGGACGGACACAGATACGAGTACGGGAAGCCTCTCGTCAAAGATGAAAAATCTCTGACAACAATGATGCGAAGATTCCATAATTGGTACATGGAAACCTGCAGAGAGTCTGATGGTAAGAATGCTTTGTATCTGCATATTAAAGAGGAGCACGATCTCGTTGCAAATGATCTGTTGACTGTTCCATTTGAGGAGTTCTTCGAGTTCTTCAATCAAAAGGCCCTCGATAAATTAATGGTCTTTTGCTACTGCCTATAAGTACTATTTCTGTCATTAAGTCTCTATATATAGCTCGGCTCTTTCATTGCATGCATGTATTTATAATTAATTATCCTCAATATATTATGCGGATTGAAGATCGTCGAGTGCGAAAAACAAGAAATTTATGATATTGGGTTCATTAACACAAATATCATAGATGTATTTCTGGTTAAAACGAACGTTGATAAAAAATCAAAACAAAGATACCATACTCTTTCCTTACGACGGCCCGTGAGTGTTACTGTCGTGTGCATATTCGGTTTCCCTTATTACTCAAGCGAGGTTATAGTAATGTAATTGATGAGTTATGCATGCATGCGCAGGTACCACTATATTCTTCTGGAGATTAAGCTTGAGCGTGGACTAGTAACCGTCTTAGACTCGAGACGGAAAGATCCCAAAACCTATGCGGACATGACTGAAATGCTCAGCAAGTAAGTTCAATCGATCATAATTATCGCACCATATCGGTAACATTTTGTTCATTTCCTGATATCTCAATTAATAATAATTATTTTCTTTGTCTTGCAGGGTTTGGAAACAGTTCACCGCAGAAGCTTCGGGACTGCCGAAGGAGCTGCGATATACATACCCGAAAGTAAGTACTACTGGCTAGCTAGTTGCGCGCATCTCCGACCCGTTGATTCTATATATAGCTATACTTTCATCAATGCCATTTATAATGCTTCATTATCAGTTTGATTGACCTCTATTTCTCATAAAGTGCTTGTGGCAGGAGGAAGGGAATGATTTCTGTGGATACTACATGTGCGAGTTCATCCACACCGCGACTTTGAAAAACAAGCGGGGCTACTCTCAAAGACAATATGAAGTGCGTAAGCAATAATATTCACAATTTCATTTTATTACACCATCATTTCTGTTGAGTTTCATTCATATATATGTATTAATTAACCCCCTTCTTCAAATTAGACGTGGCAGATGCGGAATGAACTCCTAGAACCAGATCGCATGAAAGCAATTCAAGAGGAATTGGCGGGATTCTTTCTTGACCACGTCATCAGTAAAACCAGAGAATACCATGTGGAAATTGATTTCAAATGCTAGCTAGGGGTTTGTAATTATAAGAGATCTTATACATATTGTACATGTATGTAGCCAGTAGCGTCGGATACATGATACGAAAACTTGTTGTTCGACCAACCTCTCGGAGAAGGAGAGGTCGATCAATCACTTCTCTCGGTATGCATGACGAACTTCTGTACTGAATGGTTCTCTCGATCACTTATGTATATATAGTACATAGCGTCCAAGCACGGACATAAGAGAGGACACTTCTCTCTATTAATTAGCTAGCTAACACAATATATGAAATACCTAATTAAATTAACCCCCCAAAACCCCCATCCTCCCCTCCTTTCAAAAAAAACACAAAAACCCCAGCAACTAGAATGCTGACGCGTGGATGCATTTTGGTCCCGGTTGGTGCCACCAACAGGGACCAAAGGCCCCTGACTGGGGTGGGCGCACAGAGCCACGTGGAGGCACATTGGTCCCGGTTCTGGATTGAACCGGGACTAATGGGTGGAGGTATTAGTAACGACCCATTAGTCCCGGTTCATGAACCGGGACTAAAGGCCCTTACGAACCGGGACTAATGGGTGGTTTTCTACTAGTGAGCCACTGGATTAGTGTATATTTGTCATATTCGACTGGTGTTGCATTAGCGTATGGACATAAATAAAGTATGGCAAGCTTTCCCAGATAACTACCAACAGAGGGTGTAGAGTTCACTCAAATTATCCCGGTAAAGCTAGTCACACCTTTGTTAAAATTAATGTTCATTATGTTATCGGAGGAGGTCTGTATGTTTTTCTCTAATGCCTATCGACTACATACCTGACATCATGATGTAATGTTAAGTCATTTACTTTTGTATAGTGTCACTGAATTGTCAAGGCGCTGATGGCATTTTATTTTAGTTGAGCTGCACAAAATATGCTTAAAAGAAGAGGAAAGGTCAGGAATGGCTCAATTTTTTAGAAAAAACTATGTGTGCCTTCCTGACATCAGCTGATGTTGCTTTATTTATTCCTTCAAACAGGTGATTAGAAACAGTGTTGCTACCTTTTCCCATTAAGAAATTGGAATGCTTATATTTGTGAGTCTATGCTTAAACTAGTGCCACTTTTATAGTAATCACACTTTCAATATCTATGCAAACAGGGATGCTCGATTTTAGTGGAACTGCACAAAAAGTCCAACTGGTTCAACATTAGAAGCATATTTTTTCCAATCCTTTATATCCAATTGGTGGCACTATGAGCTGTTCATTACGAAGGTACATGGTTTGCTACTATCTTGCTACTCTTTTTGTACTGTCATTAGATAGTAATACTAGTGGTTTGCATGTGAATTTATTGGCAGGGTGGACCTACATTGGAGGTGCAGGACATGATTCAATGATTGGATGCTCAATTTCGGTTGTATCGATTTCACCTCTTCCATCACTGCGAACATGGATATCCTTGGTATGATGAAGAATAAGCGCTATATTTCTGCTCTGAACCAACAAATCAATTCAGTATGAAATTGTCCAGGGCAAATCATAACTGTATCAGATTGTCCAGTGTAGAACATGACAGATGCTAAGCGGAAGATACATGTTTAAACCGAAAATACATGGTGTGGTATATGTTTACAGCTGCTTGATATTTGTGCAGACAGAGATGTCTGCCTGTTGCTATTTGGCAAACAAACAAAGTGTCCGCAATTTTGGTTGAACTACACAAGAGAATAGTATAGTCACTGCATGCAGTGCCATTTGAAAATAGACACAGAAAGATTGGATAGTCACTTCATGGACTGCAGAAAGTAGTACTGTACTATTTATTGGCCAACACTAGGTGCTTCATTTCTTTGGTCTAATTATACAATGGGCATCATTTTGCCTAAGTTAAAGTTTGTATTCAGAAAATAGTCTCGCGGTGTGATCGAGAGAAGACCAAATCATAGTGCAGTGGATGTTCCTCCATCATGTGTGGTTCATTCTCATGGTTCCAGCTGTTGGTGAAACCACTTAAGTTTGCAAGAGGAATTGTAGACTTCACAAACAAATTTGTCTTCCAGTCTGTACTGAATGTTGGCCAAGAGAAGCATCCATGTTAGTAGGAAGAATAGATGTTTTTTCTAGATCTTTGCTTTTGGAGCTACATATTTGTATGATCTGTGAATCATTGAGATGCATTAAATGTTGATATTATGTATGGGAATCATACTAGTTAGTTTTAGTTGCGCCGCAAGATCCGAAGTGGCTGATCTTTGCTTTTGGAGCTACATATTTGTATATGATCTGTGAATCATTGAGATGCATTAACAGTTACTTATTTCTGTTCGCTCAGTGTTTACAAGTTACTAATCGATCACCAGCTAGCCTACTAATGCGCTCCTGGTAGTTTTATTTGTGACGCAAGATCCGAAGTGGTAGTTTTTTGAATAAAAATGCCTACCTCTGAAGAAACTGACAAGCTACACTATCCTACCCACTCGATCCTACACGGATAAATAGCGGATCACGCACGTACTACCTCCTTTCTGGTTTGCAGGGCTCAATTCAAGAAACGACCTACTCGATCCTACACGAATAAATAGCGGATCACGCACGTACTAGTACCTCCTTTCCGGTTTGAAGGGCTTAATTCAAACCTCTCACCAACCAAGGTACTCCCTCCGTCCGGGTTTATTAGTCCCGTGAGTAAAGCAGCAAGACCAAGGCATGGCAATAATTAACGGCATGCAGAAGTTTAAGCCTAATTTATTCCAGCGATTTAAGTGGCTGCATGCGTGCCCTCGGGTGCGACTCGTTGCATGCTGCTCCGCGTACTAGCTGCGAGCGATTCTGAGTGCCTGCATACAGCCGGCCGTAATTAAGGCAGCTAACTGATGCGAAAAAAGATGCGATTTAATTCTTGCGGGCTTTTTAAATCTGTGGAATCATTATTGACGAGGAGGGAGATGATTCGAGTGCACTCGTTTGACCGCCATGCCCGCGTGTGCCCCAGATGGGACGAGACGGCACAGTCATAATTTCAGTTTCTCTAGTTTTCCACGACAAGCTGGCGTGCTAAGCCATTATGCATTGAATTCCGATGACCGTCGCGCTACCTTCCGCCTATAAGTACTGTTTCCCGGCCTTCTCCGGTGGCATCATGACCCAACTCACCATATCCTCATAAGCCCCCACTGGCCCGACGTCGTTCGCCACGTCCGCCATGGCCCCGCCCGTCCGCGGTAGGCGACGCCGGAGGTTGTCACCGCCGGAACTAGTGTTCGGTTTTGCACCGGAAGGCAGACGGAGGGAGAAGGCATTCTATTTGTCTTTAGATGGCAATGCGGAGATCGAGGAGTTGTTGGAGTGCGACTGCTTGGCGGAGGAGTATGAGTTGTTTGAGCGTGACCGCCTGGCGGAGGAGCAGCGTATCACCGATTTGGACATGGAGCAGCAGCGCACTGACGCTCTGAGTCACGAGCAGAGCGCCCGCGACTGGGCCGACTATGTGGAGGCCGGCGCCCGGCAAATAGCCCTAGAGGCTGTCGGGCAAGCACGCGTTCGCGACGTCGATTTTTACTACCAGCTCGTCAAGTGAGTTTCCCGGTTGGAAGCCGAAGCTTCGGTGGACCACGCCGGCATGGAAAGGGCCAATCTGTGCGAGCAACGCGCCCTATCACACCTCTTGCAAGTCCAAGGAGAGGCGCAGGATGCCGGTGCCGGCGTTTAGCGTGTACCACAGATGGCAGCCGGCATCGTTTAGTTAGCTAGGAGTAAGTTAGTACTTGTATGTTACTAGAGTATTAGTGGGAGTAGATAGTCAACTTGGCTATCATGGTTGTCAACGTGGAAGTTCAGTACTCTATATGTGCATCAGACCTGTTACTTTGCTCTGAATGTTGAACTTTCCGTTTGAACGTATGGAATGGGTTGTTATTTTTTTAAATGGGTTGTATTTGTCCTCCACGGGTTTAGAGGCTGACTTGTGGGCCTACCAAGTTAACGCGTACACAATCAGGAGATGATTGTACATGGAGAGGATGACAGCAGGGACCCGCCAAGGTCATGGCAGTACGCAAGCAAGTGCCTTCTTATTTGAAGCCAATAAAAAAATGGCTCCTCCAAGTGAATTTCTGACATCTGGGTCCCATGCTATTGTCAACGTAGTCAATAAACGAGAGAATTGCACAACGAGCGGCTGACACCAGGGACCCAGCAGCTCGCCCAGTTATTTTTGTTTTGGGTTAATTTGATAAATGCAACTCCAAATCTGGGTTTCCGAGAAATGCCAGTGCAATTTCCAAACTTTGAAAAATGCCATTTCATGCCATTTCTAGTGGCATTTTTCGAAGTCTGGAGTGGCGTTTTTCAAAGTTTGCAAACTGTAGTGGCGTTTTTTAAAGTTTGCAAAAATTGCAGTTGCATTTTTCAAAGTTTGGAAATTGCAGTGGCATTTTTATGAATCGCCATAATTGGAGTGGCATTTACCTAATTTGTTTTTGAGACGGAAGCAGAGTGTCAATTGGGCTGTGCGGGACACTCTGGCCTGTCTAGAGAGCCTTTTCTTTTATGTTTACCACAAACCAGCCCAGTAGTTTTTTTTCTTTGTAAAAATGGCTAGCCCAGTTTTTTTGTGATTTGTTAAGTGAGTCACTTTATCAGGCCTGTTGGGCTGCAAATCTACTGTCAATACGAGGAGAGCTTCATTCGGCTGGCAGAGAAAATGGCCTATCAGTAATGAGAAATGGGATGTACATTTTTAAAACACATCAAACCGGTAATTAGTTTCAAATATCTTTTTTCGTTTTCAGATTTTAAATTGCATTGATTTTTATGCGTGGACAATTTTTTGGATTTTATATTGATATACATTTATTTTTAAAATCAGTCTGAATGTGACTCGAAATTTCGGGATTAAAACAGTTCAGGCCGCACCGACATATGCAAATTTCGTATAATTTTTTAACCATGGCCACAATATGGGTTGTAATGCTAACAAAAAGAATATGGGCTAGAAAAAAACCCGTAAGAATTAGCAAATGGGCTGTAAATTATTTCAAATAATGGTAGATGGGTTGTATGCAGTTTTCCACAGATTTGAGGCTTTCCTAAAAAAGGTTGACGCACAAGCAGTGACTGTTGGATGTCCATCCAACGGCCGTCGTGCTTCTTCAATCTCTGCTCTTCCTGCTCCAGCCGCTCAAACAAGCGCCGGCGGGACTGCCTGCTCCCTCCTTCCTGTGGCCGGCTATGCTGCCGCGCAGGCCACACCGCCCTATCGTACTCCCATCACTGGGCTAGCCATCCCTCTACTCACCCACACCTGCTGTTATTCTCCGGCTATGGCAGACGAACCAGTAAACCCTCGTACAGTCGTACTCCCCTCCGCGTGGGAAACAACTGCCGAGTCTTCCCTGGCTCTGTGTCGTTCCCTTCGTAGGCCTTGCCGTCATCCATCGCCCTTGTGCTCTTGGCGTGGCGTGGTCAATGACCGACATGCATTTGAAGTGGACTATACGTGGAGAGGCTGACAGTTGGGTCCACGGCCACACACAAGGAAATGCCTCCTTATTACACGCAAAATAATGATTCCTCCACCTGACATCTGGGACCCACCTAAAGGGCCTATGTATTTCACGAAAAAAACGTTACCGCCGCTGACAGCTCGGACCCACCAGCTATATCTTCGCACGGAAGGAAGTGCCTCCTTATTACACAAAAAAATGAATACTCCCCCTGCTAGCTGGTACCCAGTATAGTGGGCCTACTAAGTTGACGGGGACGGAGGGATTTGTCAACTTAGTCAATATGCACGATTCTAGCTCGACTGGCCATACGATGTCCATCCAACGGCCGTAGGGCTTCTTCAACCTCTGGTCTTCTTGCTCCAGCCGCCCAAAGCAGCGCCAGTCGTGCCACATGCTCCTGCCTCCCGTGGCTGGATGTGATGCCGCGGAGGCTTCACCGCCTCCTACTACTCCCACCGCTGGCCATGCCATCTCTCTACTCACCCACACCCCCTGTTATTCCACGGCGGCGGCAGCCTCACACCACAGCCGGACCAGTGGACCCTCGTACTCCTCTCCGCGTGGGCATCCACTGCCGCGTCTTCCCCGGCTCCGTGTCATCCCCTTCCTAGGCCTCATCATCGTCCACCGCCCTAGTGCTCTCGGCGCGGCGTGGTCAACGTTGTCAAGGAACGACTTCCATCGGACGTGGACTGTACATGGAGAGGCTGATAGCTGGGTCCAGGGCCGCAGCAAGGAAGTGCCTCCTTATTACGCAGAAAATAATGATACCTCCACCTAACAGCAGGGACCCACCGGACAGGCCACTGTATTTCGTGAAAAAAACGTTTCCCCTTACTACTGGGACCCACCAGCTACATCTTCTTACGCAAGGAAGTGCGTCCGAGCAAAAAAAAATTCGCCCCCCTGACTGCTGGGACCCACCAGCTACATCTTCGCACGCAAGGAAGTGCGTACGAAAAAAAAACGATTCGCCCCCTGACTGCTGGGACCCACCAGCTACATCTTCGCATGCAAGGAAGTGCCTGACAGTCGGGACCCACCTGGTCGAAGCGTACGTAGCATTGTCATTCTGGTCGCGAACATGTACGTACATACTGGTGGATGTAGAGGCGCGCACGTGTCGTAGTAGAGGCGTGCACGTAGCATTTACACGTACGTACAGCGGCCAGGGTGCAAGAAAGAAAATACTGCCACGTACGTACATGCGGGCGGGGTCTCCAACGCCTACTCGTGCGTATATACGTACGACCAGGGCTCGTGTACATGGCTGGGTCGGAACAGAGAAATAACATCGTCGTTGTGTTCATGGGGAGCCAGCTGGCTGGGTCGGAACGAAATGCGTCGTCGTGTTCATCGGGAGGGCTTGCACGGAATAGGCGATGGAAACGAGGCCTGGTATACTGCAGAACGGAGGAAACGGCCTTGTGTTCGACCGGCCACGTTTGAAACGGGATCCTGTTCATCGTGAGGGGTCCGGCATATCGCAAAACGGAGGAAACAGACCTCATAAGCTCGAAGCGGGGCTCCTGTTGATCGGGAGGGGTGTGGCGTACCGCAAAACGAACGAAACAGACTTGTGTTGGAGCGCTACGGTCGAAATGGGGCTCCTGTTCATCAGGAGGGGTGTGGTGTACCGCAAAACTGGACTCCACGAGATACTGTTCATCTCCACCGTCGCCCTCCTCCAACCTCCACGGGCTACTGTTCATCCACCGTCGACCTCCTCCGGCCTCAACCTGCGACTATTCATCCATGGGCTCCTGTTCATCCAGCCTCCTCCGCACGCTACTCCACCGACTACTATTCAACCACCCCTCTCCATGGGCTCCTGTTCAACCACCCTTCCACGGGCAACTGTTCATCCACCCCTCCACCCTCTGCTGTTCATCCAGCCCTTCATGGGGTTGTTGTGTTCATCCAGCCCTCCACGGCATCCTGTTCATCCAGCCCCAACCGGCTCGATCGATCGGGGTCCTGTTCATCCAGAGGCAACGCCACGAGTCCTGTTCATCCACTCCCACCACTCACTGTTCAT